>NC_086446.1:502909481-503209481 GCF_028390025.1 Pseudophryne corroboree | reverse complement strand
AATGTTGTGATGAAAATGTGATTCCACGGTCCAGTTCTTTCACCCGTTTCTCCTTTGTTTTCCTCCAAGGTACAAAGACATCCGCTTGGAAGAAGAATTTGACAACCTTTTACACAGACCATTGATGGACAATGCCATAGACCCCCAATATCCCTAGCAATTTTAAAATTTTACGATAGCCCAACACTTTTGTAAGTCTATGGACATTGAGAAAGCTTTTTGCTCGCAATTTTGGCAAAAGCCCAAAGAGACTACAGTCAACATGTACATCAAGACAAGACACCAGACAAGACTTCAATCAACAAATGTATATTAAACTCACATAGTTTATGACTGCATTTACCATAATTGCTCCTTATCTTCATCTCTACAACCTTCAGGTAATGACACACATAGTCGATAGGGAATATAGGCACAGATATCAGCACTCACATATCCCCCCATTCATGTATAATCAACTAAAATGTGCTCCCCCATTTTGTTGCAACCAAAGCCGAAAAGAGCTCGGTAAAGTTTGACAGCCCATCCACAGACCCGTACCACGGGATAAGAAGGAATTCAAATGTATACTTCGCAATACCTCGAAGCTTGATTTAAAACACGTACGGCACGATGATACATGACCCCTCAAACATGGACTCATACATACATGCTTCTACTATCTCACTAGGTCATACCTTTTTCCCACCTTCTTCTCTTCTCCCTTACCCAATCATAGAAATGTTTTATACATGACATGTATTTTTCTCTTTTTGAACTGTTTTAGGAAGTGGCAGTTATTGGTGACTGCCAAAGGGTGGACTGTCAAAGTCAGAAAAATATCACGCTGCACATTGCCATATATGCACCTCATGCGTGTGCCCGCTGCACGTGCATGAGCCCTCCCGTGTGTGCGTATACTCGCAGTCGCGTGCACTCGCAGGCGCACGGTATGCGCATTTACGGTAGAGTTTGTGTGCGTCTAGCGGCGACTCGAGCATTACATATTTCTGTCATACCACGTATTTTGTAGATTATGGTCCCTTTGATAGAATCTGAAAGTGTAGTTAATGTAGTATGTTCAGAGACAAAGAGATCCCTCTTTGTTTGATACGAAGGGTCAGACAGGGGTGACACAGTGGTGTTTAGTATCCATCGGAAGAGTATTAAATTAGCAATATTCCGGTGTTGGTTAGAAACGGATTAATCGCTCGTGCGTATAGTTATGGCCATAAGAAGTTTATGGACATTTGCTATATTCGCAGTTTATTACCCATGCGGCGGGAAACCTGAGTTTCCCTCCCACTTGAGCAGTTTGAAATAGTCACAGCCCACCTGTATGAACCAACCTATGACCTTTTGTTATAATGCGGAGACGGATTCCTGTGTCCAATGAACAATAAGAATGTAGGGACCATTGTACTGTACTTTGTGTAGTGTATATAAAGACAAGCCGACCTGGGCCAGCTCCCACTCTACTCTTCTCAACGGTTCTCATCACTGATAATCGGGAGCTGGATATCCAGAAAGGCGCATGCGATTGTTTCCCCTGTGCGTAAGTTCTCTGCAACCATATTTATCTCCTATTTTGTTGTAAGCCATTCTCTCTCTCCTTCCCCCTTAAATGTAATTGTGTCTTTGTTGTATTTTAATGTGTAGTAACTCGGTTAGGTATTTTATGTTAGTTTGGTAGTGTATAACTTGTATTGTGTATTCTTTTGCGATTGAACGTTCATTCTCTCCCTTAAAAGGTGTTAGACCCTTAGACCGGTATTTGAGTGTTTATTATATTGCTAAAGGGTTCTCAGAGTGTAAGAGTCGCTCATACAGCTTTTAAACTAACAAGGTTACACTGTGTTGCATTTACACCCTAACACTGCACAAAGGTTTACAGTATAAGTACATTATTTATGGTATAGTTATAAAGGTTTAACTCTGTGAGTGTCAGCGCCGCTTGTGATCTCCTCGTGGTCTCGAGCGTCCGCTACGCTGATAGCGTATCGTTACGTTAGTCGGCAGCCTATAGCGTGCTTGCCTCTACGCATTAAGCCGTGAGCGAACGTGCCGCTCGTGCGTCTCGTCCATGGCTAAGCGTACGCTACGCTAAGTGCGTACCCTTACGGTACCACATACTCCAATAGCGTACTGAGTCCCTTAACCTTTTAGCGTGTTTAATATAGGATAAATTATAGGCTTTATCAACAGTAATTAGATACAGTTACAATTACACACTGAATATAGCCATGGCACATATCCAGGGCTGGTGCAAGGTGTCTGTGCACCCTAGGCAAAATGCCTACTGCACGTAGGATTTACTTACTATGGATTCTTGTTGAAGAATAATTCTTGTCATGCTCTCATCTGAATCGAGAGTGCTGTTGTGGGTTTTTTTTTTTTCTTTTTCTTTTTTCTTCATTTTTTTTTAGGAAAGAGAGTGTCTCTATTATTACTTTATTCCTTGCACCACCTAGACCAGCGGTGGCCAACCTGTGGCTCTTGAGCCTCATGCGGCTCTTTCTTTATTCAAATGTGGCTCCCAACACTCAAAAGTACGTGACCACACTCTGCACTCCAGCCAGACAGTCAACAGCAGCACTACGGGGACTGAGAACTGAGAGAGCCAGATACTTGAGGTGAGACACCCACTGTCAAACAGAGGACACATAAGGGGCTGCTGCAATGGCACGAGGTGTTTTGTTTTGTTTGTTTTTTTTGGGGGGGGCTGTAGTGACATATGAGGGTTCTGGCAGGAGTGACACAGGAGAGTGCTGGCAGGAGTGACTCATGGGGGAGCTGGCTGGAGTGACATACTGTAGGAGTGTGCTAGCAGGAGAGACACATGAGGTAGCTGGCTGGAGTGACACAGCAGGGTACTGGCTGGAGTGACACATGAGGTAGCTGGCTGAAGTGACACAGCAGGGTACTGGCTGGAGTGACACATGGGGGAGCTGAAGTGTATCATGTGAATCTGGCTTTTTCAATATATTTTATGTGGAACTTTCTTTCTCAATTGTTTTATGTGGAAGTGGCTTTTTAAATGTATTTTATGTTGGATCTGGCTTTAAAAATGTATTATATGTGGATCTGGTTTTTGAAATGTATTTTATATCAGAGGCGTGGCCTAGCAGGCACAAGGCCACACCCCATTTTTGCATGTGCGCCTGCGGCTCGATGTCGGCTCTTTGACGTGCCTAACAAAATTTTGGGCTCTTTGTTTCTGACTGGTTGGCCACCCCTGACCTAGACCTTCTTGCTGATGTGCTGACTGCAGTCCTGCATGATATATATATATATATATATATATATATACATACTGAAGAACAGTCCAGCACTCTCATCATGAAAAACAACTGCGGGGTGCACTACACAAAAAATCCCCAAAATCCTGAGTGATCTTTGTTGTATAGTCCAAGAATAGGCACTCTCCAATATTCAATATGCTTAAGGTATATTTAATCCAATACTCACAGGAAAAAAATGCAAAGCATACATAGATGCATGGCAGGCAGGTCAGCAACGTTTCGGTCCGACAGGACCTTTGTCAAGCATTCAACATTTCTATGCCCATAACAGACAACAAATAAGCAGAGCTATTCGCAGCGGAAGTACAGATAATAAGACAATTAAATCCCAGGATTGGGCAAGATTGTTTTTACAAAGAGTCAGTACAAATGACTGTTGCAATGCCTCTCTGTTGTTCACACTGTTCCGATCAGCTGATTGGGATTTAATTGTCTTATGAGCTTTTGAATAAGTGAAGTGATAATTCATGAGGTGAATTTTATCCGATACCGTTCTGATAATGTGTCTACTTATTGAAGATTTATTGTGCTGATTATCTGTATTGAAGTCTCTTGATTGTAAAGCCCCTGATGAAGTCCACTGGACGAAACGCGTTGGGTTTTTGAGACAACAATTGCGTTCTTCAATTGAAGAGTCACTGCTATACGATTACAATGGAACATTGTTATCAATCATCTCATGTATAAAGTATCATTGAATGTAATCGAACAATTTTATGTATTGTATTTTTAAAGAAAATACATTTTTTTTTAAGAATAACAAATAAGGGTACTATTTATATTGTTATATACCAGAGTACTAGTACAAGCTCCTTTGGGAAACCTTTTTTCTTCTATATATATATATATATATATATATATATATATATATTATATACACATCTTGCATTATAAGGGCACCTTTATGGCTGCAGAAGGAGTCCCAGTGAAGCAGGGGGCCCGCCCGCTGTCTGCTTTGTAGCCGTGGTCTTTTAGCAGACCAGGTCAGGATCGGCCAGGACTCGAAGCTCACTACTGTATGTTCACCCTGGAGGATTCCGGTGATGTCACCAGAGGGATGGAGACCAGGGAGGCAGCAGGCGGGCAGGGACTCCGGCATCCAAAAAAAGATCAGAGGTGAGTGGAGCTCCGTTACCGGACAAGAGCTCAACAGAGGCGGGGGACAGTTGCATCGGGTGGGGGTGCGGGCAGAAGCGGAGGGCGGGGATGCGGGCAGGAGCGGCAGGTGGGGATGCGGGCAGCCGCAGCTGGAGGGTCAACCGTTCGGAGCCTTAAACAGGACAGGAGCTGGTGGTGCTGGTGAGAAATGCGGTTGCTATCTTTGCAGGATGGGGGATCCTTCATTTTTCTCACAGGCAGCCACAGCGGGCCGCCCTGTCAAGTCCTGCCGCCCATAGGCACATGCCTAAAGCTGCCTAATGGAAGCGCCGGCCCTGCACATATCATTTAAATCAGCATAAGCTGCTTGTGTGTCCTGGAGGACTGGGGTTTATTTAGGGTGTGTGTTGCATTAATCGTGGGACTTCTAGGGGACAATGGGTGACTTTCTCTGACACTCTGGTCCTATTCTAAAAGATGCATTTTGGTTGCTCCATAAATATTGGATGTTTTCTAGTCTAAATACAGCGACTCCTTGGATCTGATACGATTCCTAGAAGCAGCAGTGATAGCGCTGTATGGTAATGCAGCAGGAGGTGTCTATTACAAGCATACGCCGCCTGCTGCAATAGTAATCTGACCTACATCCTAGGATGCAGCATCAGATCTCTCACTGTCCATCGGGCAGCTTTCGGTCCCATGTTGCGCAGAAGCCACCTATTGCAGAGGTCAGGAAATCTCTGTGCTACGATGGAGATCCCTGGCCTCTTCCCTCCCCCTAAACAGTGGTGATACGCCTTTGTTTTCACAAATGAAGACTGCTGCTGCCCCCTCCCCGCCACCCAGATGCAGGTCCTGTACGTGCACACACATGCAAAGTGCAGGTAATTGTCACTTTGCGAATCCCGTAGCAGTTGCTATGGGATCTGAATGACCCCCACTGTTGGTCTACATAGTACGGTAGCTGCAGGTAGATGATACTCTGTTCTGCTCTCCTGCTGCATTTGAAAATATGTATATTACCAGTAATATTAGCCAAATGCATTAGTTTGACAAAATTCAGTACTTTAGGTATAATATCATGTTAGTGATATTCTGTAGCATTTGCAGTTGTAGTCTTTGTGAGATCAATTACACTCTTAATGGCCACGTTATATGTCAGCTACATCAGCCCAGGCCAGGCTACTTGGAATTGATGGGAATTCACATATTAAATGGCCGCTATTATAATTTTAATAGCACATTTCATCAGCTCATAAAATTCCCCCTCTACATAATCATGGGCAATGTTAAAATGATGAGAGTTATAGAGTTACCAGGTGGATAAATTAGGGGGGAGTACATTCATGATCTTTTCATGGGTTGAATTTGCAAGGAGCGTTCAGTAATGAGCACCAGAGGGCTGAAAGAGAGTTTGTACCAGGATGAAAAAGATGACATTACCTTTCAGCTCAGAACAGAGGCTGTAAACAGAACTTTGTTTTGAAATCGAAACTTAGTTACTGCCAGACACAGCACTTGGGATTTGTGGATAGCATACAAGCGCTATGTATTTTATCCTGTTACTTTATTAAAAGCACAATACACGGTTTTGTTTCATTGTATTGTTTGTAAAATTTGCCTTTGTGTCTCTCTACCTCTTTGATAGCTGTTTCTTGCATATCGTATCATTGTTTTTATGAACCAATTAACAGATCCTGTGGTTGGATCATCATCAAAGGCTATTTCCCCAAATGAAGCCCCATCCTGCCAGGTCAAATTCAGATCAGGCATAAATGTCTGAGTCCTCTTATAGCAAACTGTAATTTAGTTCTCTCTACATACTATATTAATGTAAAAAAAATACCAAAATATTAGATACTGTACATCTCCAGGCAGTATTCAATAGGGCAGAGTATTAGTTACATTAGTACCAATCTTGTACAATCATCTGAGCACAGATGGCATAGTGGTTAGTATTACTGCCTCATAGAGCTAAGGTCATGACTTAAATTCCTGCTAATAGATCATCTGTTTGGGGTTTGCATGTTCTTCCTGTGCTTACATGGGTTTCTACCACACTCCAAAAACATAGTGGTAGATTAATTGAAATTGTATGTGTGTGCTTGTATGTTAGGGACTTAAGACTGTATTATTTCTGCACAGTGCTGCATAAATTAGTGATGCTATATAAATAATAATAATAATAATAATAATACTATAACCTGCCTCCATTGTTTTCCAAATCTTGGAATAGATAAATACTTGCATAAATACACTATGACACTATTTTGGTTTGTACTGTAAGGGTAATTTATTCACCTGGCATGACTCGGTTTTACCATGCCCCATATTAGTCTTGTTGACTGTTATAATGCCAAACTCTGGCACTGGACTGTTAGGGAATGCCAATGATATGTGTGTGAGGTCCATAAAGCTGGTGAGAGGGTCTTCTGCCATTTATAGCCACTCCTGTTCCCTTAGAGCTGCATGTGCTCACGAGTACATGAGATTCCGCCTAGAATTAAACCTCTAGCAGCTGGCAAGGCAAGAGTTAATTGCAGGCAGACTGGATACAGGAATGGTAACTGCAGACAGGCTTGATAAGTTATGGTGACTGGCTATGCACTGGTAACTAAACAATGCTAACTGAAATAACAAAGTGTTTATTGCAGGTGAACGCAGCCAGGCCCAGGGTCGGACTGGCCCACAGGGGAACAGGGGAAACCATGGGTGGGCCCTCCTCCTCCTCTAGGGATCAGGTTCCAGACTCTATCCTAATGCACATGAATTATGCATTATACTTATGTTACATTATACTTCACAAGAATATGGTTTATTATATATTTACCAATGGGAACAGAACATGTACTCTGTTATGGTTAGCCAAACCTCTGTGGTGGCTGGCCACGCCCCAGTGGAGCCTGGCCACACCCTTAAGCATGGGCCCCTACTACAGCACCCCTCCCCCCCGGTGGGCCCTTCATGCCCCAGTCCGACACTGAGTATACCTGTGAAGTAGGCGATTCCCTCTCTATGGGTGTCCACGCACTCATAGATTGGAAATAGAACCTGGGGCGAGCAAAGCGCCACAGAGCGTGGTGAGCACACCGAGTCCACAAGGGACTTCATTGCGCTTTCCCCCCTGCTGGCATTCTACCACTTGGAATGCTGATGTCGGTGTACTGACATTCAGCATCCCCTCGGTGTGTATTGTGAATGAAAGCAAATTGCTGATAGCTGGAGTCCTGGATTCCTGGTCTAACACTACACTTATTCCTGGGGCTGTAGAAAGGACTCCCGGGCCCCAATAATGAAAGGGGGCATGGCTTAACCATGGAGGCATGGCCACACCCACTTTTTTTAGTGTTTTTTAAAAGTGTAGGAAATACTTGTAGTGGCGCTGACCTGCAGCCAGGGTCATATCGAGAGAGGGGGTGCGATCAGTGCAATCACTCACCCCCCCTCACCTTCCAGCCAGAGGAGACTCAGTGGCAGCAGCCTGCTTGAATCTACTGCAGCCTAGCACACCGCAACATATGCTGGGCTGGAGAAAGAGGATGTGGCTGCATGGACCAGGGCTCCCGCTTGACCCCAGCACGAAGCCTGGACATGGATAATTAGTACCCACTCCCCCTTCTCAGACCACCTCTGCATATTATTTTATTCAGGCACTCTTATTGAATCCCCTCTCAATTTTGACTGCCTGCACTATCATGTACCAGGCATCCTTATGAAGGGGATTTCAAAAGCACATGCCTCATCTATCCTTACTACGGTATCTGTTTTTCTATACACAGAATAGTGTGCTCATGTATCATTCACTGCATTGCAAAGATATGAAGCATCCACTGGCGTAACCAAGGGCTAGTAGCTACCATAGGTGCAGGGAGTGTAGCTGCTATGGGGCCCAGAGCTGACAGGGGCCCATCTTCCTTGTCAAAGTTACATATGCTATATACATTTTTCACCATTGCGTAGTACACAAGGGCCCTTACAAACTTTTGCCATAGTGTCTACAGTATATCTAGTTATGCCCCTGGACCTGCTCAATGTACTGTGGTATAACATTAACAGGAGGGTATTATAATGTTACATAATATGAGCTGGGGTACCGTAATGTGGCACAGTATGAAGTGGAGGCACTATAGTGTGGCATAATATGAACTAGGGGCACTGCATGTCCTAATGTGCATTAGGTACTGTGTTGTCTAATATGCATTGGTGGCCCCACAATGTGGGGCATAATGTGAACTAGGGCACTACTATGATTAATAAAATAAACTAAAGCACTACTATAGGGCATAACATTAATTAAAGCACTACTATGGATCAGAAAATTAACTAGGGCACTATCATGGGGCATAAAATTAACAACTGCTGCCGAGAGATGTCTCTCTAGAAGCAGGGCCCCCACAAAATGCTACTATGGGGCCCACAAATTCCGGCTACGCCCCTGGGCATATCAACAGCCCCACATCCACCAGGCTGTTGTTAGGGGTTTCATGGTAGAAGATGCAGCTTTTGTGGCATAATGTATCACAGGCATTGCGGTGTGTGGTATATTGGTCATGGGCATTTTGGTGTGTGGCATAATGTGTAAGGGGCATTACTATGGTGGCCAATGTCTTACTACAATGTCTTACTTGGCATGGAGGTTTAAAACTTGGGTATAAGGTAGTCTTTTCCCTGCAATGCCATGCCCCTTGCAGTGAGGACATGCCCCTTGCAGTGAGACCAAACCCCCTTTTGAAGTAAATTCTTTACTTTTCACAGGGCAAGGCAGTGGGGGCACTGGAATCTTTTTGGCAGGGGGGAGCAAAATTAATAGTTACGCCACTGAAAGCATCCACCTGCAGTTTTCACCAAAGGGAACATTTCTGTTGTTATTTACTTTCTCTGATCCTTCTGATCCCTGTATCTTTACCTTTGAGAACTTGCTTCTAATCTCCTATATAATTGCCCAGATCTGTCACTCTGTGACTGTGTGGCTAACGCTGGGTGGAGTGAGACTCATAGTCACAGTTCTGCCCAAATATATAGAAGATTGACCCCAGTATGTGACCAGTATAGCCAGGTGCTGAGTATCAGTGTCCCCAGTGTGTGACCAGTACACTCAGGTGCTGTGTATTAATAGTGTCCCAAGTATGAGAGCAGTACAGCCAGTGCGTTACAGGTACACCACCAGCATTACTCACCTGGGAGTACAGCTCATACACCAACATGCTGATCCGAGCGGCGGGTTACTAGCTCTCTGCACTCTCCATGGGCTGATCTCCCTTCTGCGCTGCTGCCAGCGACCTTTAGCTCTTGGTCCTGGCAACAGAGTAGCTCCAGTCCCCGGCAGCGGCCGCTCCACTACCCGCTCCACCTCACTCCGCTCCCTGCTCAGGTATATGGGAGGGGGGAGGAGGAGGCGCCGGGGAGAGTGCACCGGTAGTAGTAGCAGCAGCAGCACACTCCCACTGTGTGTACCACACACACACTGCTGTATACAGTGCAGCACACACTGCTCCTGTACCACACACACAGTATGGCTAGCACATACTACACACTCCTGTACCAAACACACACACACATTAGTATATTAGTATATACAGTGCACCAGCCGCACACAGATTGCTCCTGTACACATACTGCACCACTTACTACGATATACACACTGTGTACTAGCCGCACACACACTTCTCCTGTACACACACTGCGCCACTTACTACCATATACACACAGTGTACTAGCCCAACACACTCCTCCTGTACACACACTGCGCCACTTACTACCATATACACACAGTGTACTAGCCCCACACACACTCCTCCTGTATACACACTGCATCACTTACCACCATATACACACAGTGTACAAGCCCCACACACTCCTTCTGTACACACACTGCGCCATTTACTACTGTATACACATAGTGTACTAGCCCCACACACACTCCTCCTGTATACACACTGCGCCACTTACTACCATATACACAGAGTGTACTAGCCCCACACACACTCCTCCTGTATACACACTGCACCACGTACTGCCATATACACACAGTGTACTAGCCCCACACACACTCCTCCTGTACACACACTTCGCCATTTACTTCCCTATACGGTATCCGTTTGGTTGGTCGACCCTACTTAGGTCGACCACTATTGGTCAACACTGACATGGTCGACATATGTAAATGGTCAACACATTAAAATGGTCTACACAAGACAGGTCGACATGGATATTTTTTTTAAAAATAGATTTTTAACTTTTTCATACTTTACCATCCATGTGGACTATGATTGGGAATAGTAACCTGTGCTCTGCACCTCCCCCTCCCGCGGCACCCCCGCCCCTCCAACACCCGCAGCGCTTCCGGACCCCCTACCCCACCCACGGCACAAGGGCGTGCAAGGGTTAAGGAGGCGTAGTCCCTTGCATTGGTGTGAAGAGCGCCCGTAGGGCACGATGAGTCACCTAGTGTATTATATGTAGTGTAGGATTTATTGAGGGCTGTCATGATTACTAAAAAATATATAGCCGTATTTCAGGGCAAATTGTTTGTTGTACTGGGGATATCCTGAAATATATTTATTATCTACATTCGTCTGTATATTTGCTTGATTTGATTTGGATTTAATCCCACAATTGTATATATTCCATTCCATTGTTACTAGGGGATTAGTTTTATTACAATTTGGAAAGTTGTTTCACTTCCCTCTGTATGTTACCAACAGTGCTTTGGATTTAACCCCACAAATTGTCTGTGTTTCATTCTATTGTTACCAGGGGATCAGTTATATTATTGCTTGGAAGTTGCTTCACTTTCCTTATACCGTAGCCATTAACATTATAACCGTATTAACTCATTTTTTTCCCTATATGTTAGAGATGAGAGGGTTCGGTTCTCAGAGAGAACTTCATGCTCTGAACCCGGTTCCGAGCCCGGCTCGGGTTTTCCCACCTTACTCAGAAACCCGAACTAGGCAAAACGTCATCATCCCATTTTCGGATTCTCGCTGGATTAGTATTCCATATAAGGTGCCGCTCGTCGCGACCATTTTCACTCCAGTCTCGGAGAGTGTATTGACAGGATGTGTCCTCAGTGTTCAGTGTCTGTGTGGGGGCGGGAAAGTGGGGTGGCGAGTATTGTGCTGTCCAGTCCAGTGTAGTCAGTGTATTGTGCTGCATCAGTCCAGCCAGTCACAGTGTTGGTGCCCTCTGTTGCTATATGTCCCCAGTGCTGTTGGCTTGCATTTTTGCTGTGTTGTCCTGCATTAGACCAGGGGAAGTCTCTTGTGCATCAGTCCAGTGACCAGTCACAGTGGTGGTGTCCTCTGCTGCCATTTATCCAGTGTAGCTGTATAAGTCCCTTTCAGTGGTGCTGTGTTGTCCTGCATTAGACCAGGGGAAGTCTCTTGTGCATCAGTCCAGTGGCCAGTCACAGTGGTGGTGTCCTCTGCTGCCATATATCTAGTGTAGCTGTATAAGTCCCTTTCAGTGTTGTTGTGTTGTGCTGCATCAGACCAGTGGTAGCTTCCTGTCCATCAGTCATTCCAGTGACGAGGCAGTCACAGTGGTATACGCTGCTGCTATATGTCCACTGCTACAGTATTATAATAATAATGACAACAACAACCACAACTCCCTTACAGTGTTGTTGTGTTGTGCTGCATCAGGCCAGTGGTAGTGTCTTGGCCATCAGCCATCAGTCATTCCTGTGCTGCATATTGTGTTATGTAACTCCAAAAAAATAATGGAGAACAAAAATTTGGAGGATAAAATAGGGAAAGATCAAGAACCACTTCCTCCTAGTGCTGAAGCTGCTGCCACTAGCCATGACATAGACAATGAAATGCCATCAACGTCGTCTGCCAAGGCCGATGCCCAGTGTGATAGTAAAGGGCATGTAAAATCCAAAAAGTCAACGTTCAGTAAAAAGACCCCAAAAAATAAATTTAAATTGTCTGAGGACAAACTTAAACTTGCCAATATGCCATTTATGACACGGAGTGGCAAGGAACGGCTGAGGCCCTGGCCTATGTTCATGACCAGTGGTTCAGCTTCACATGACGATGGAAGCCCTCATAACTGAGGCCTTGACACTTATATTGGTGTTAGACTTGCGCCCGGTATCCTCCATTAGTGCAGTGGGATTTAGACAATTGATGGAGGTATTGTGTTCCCGGTACCAAATCCCATCTAGATTGCACATCACTAGGCAGGCGATAGCGTGATTTTGCCATTTAATTCCAGTGAGTTGGACGTTTAATTACAGTGATTTTGCCAATTAATTTCAGTGATTTATAATTATCTTGCCAATTAATTCCAGTGATTTATAATTATTAATTACAGTGATCTTGCTATTTAATTCCAGTGATTTGGACGTATAATTACAGTGATTTTGCCAATTACTTTCAGTGATTTATAATTATTAATTACAGTGATCTTGCCAATTAATTCCAGTGATTTGGACATATAATTCCAGTTGGAATTGTTTGTGTCGCTTGGCTTAGTCATACAGCTACCTCATTGCACCTCTTCGACATCTTTGCATGAGGTGCTGTTTGGGGCCTAGTTTTTGAAAAGTGCCATCCTGTGTGACACTGCCGTATGAGTCCAGGGGTACTGCTGTATTAGTCCTGGGGTACTGCCGTATAAGTCCACCAATTGCAGAATTTTTTTAAAAGTGACTGGAGCGTGCTGGAGATGCTGTCATTGGACCGAACAATTGCGGGCCACTCTCGACATTCAGCCACTACGTGACACTACTAGATGGGCCAAGTGGTTGTGTCGCTTAGCTTAGGCCTACAGTAACCTCGGTGCACCTTTTTTTCTTCTTTGCATCATGTGCTGTTAGGGGCCTTATTTTGATATCTGCCCTCCTGTCTGCCACTGCAGTGCCACGCCTAGAAGGGCCAATTGTTTGTGTCATTTGTGTCACTGGCCTAGACTGAGGGTGTTGTGAACTCGGGGATTCTTCCGATGGTTGGGAAGAGGAACCACAACTGAGTTGGAGAAGGGAGGGCCTGATATAGGATCTCCTCATACAGGACGCTGACAGTGGAGTTCGATGAAATAAGAAAGAGCTTTATTGCAAAAGAAAACCACTTAAAGTCAAATGCCAACGGAATAAATGAAGGGAAAGTCCAGACCCACTGGAGGGTTAAGTGAGCAATGATGAGAATGCTGGTAATTGAGAAAACTGTGGGTGATGTTGAAAGTCACTGATAACCTGTGGACCTTATGAATGATGATTATTAATGTAGATGGTTGAAGTACTTGTGAATGGTGACAGAGACGCTGATGATGTGAGAAACTGAAGTGCAGGGGTTTCAGACGCTTTGAGTTTGTAGAACTTGTGAATGGAGACTGAGACGCTGAGGATGTGAAGGATTGGAGTGCAGGGGTTTTAGACGCTGTGGATCTGCAGAACTTGTGAACGGAGACTGAGACGCTGATGAAGTGAGGAATTGAAGTGCAGGGGTTTGAGACGCTGTCAGACTATGGAACTTGTGAACGGAGACTGAGACGCTGATGAAGTGAGGAATTGACGTGCAGGGGTTTCTGACGCTGTGGATCTGTAGAACTTGTGAACGGAGACTGAGACACTGATGAAGTGAGGAATTGATGTGCAGGGGTTTCTGACGCTGTGGATCTGTAGAACTTGAGAACGGAGACTGAGACGCTGATGAAGTGAGGAATTGAAGTGCAGGGGTTTGAGACGCTGTCGGACTATGAAACTTGTGAACGGAGACTTGAGACGCTGATTCCTAGAAGCACGGATGACTGGAACACAGGAAGGTAACCGGCCGCTGAATACACAGAAGCTGGAACAGCAAACTGGCAGTTGGAAATGCCGAGGGCACTGGGGTACGACTGCAGGAATCCTTGCCGGGAACAGGAGCACTGGCATCTATGTCAGGGAAAGACGATACTCAGGCACTGAAGCTCTGTCTGGCGTCTGACTTTGAATCTCCTGCCAGCGCTGGATTGGATAGTCTGATGACGTCACCTGCCCCCCGTCCACGTGATGCCGGGTGTCATGGCGGCGCCCATGCCCCGGAGAACCGCTGGTAGCCGCGCCAACCAGATGCCGGAGCCCATGGCCCACCGAAGGCAGAGGCCGCAACACCGACCAGCAGACACGCAGGGGTAAGCGCGTCGAACGCCGCCTCTGGTGTGTGACAGTACCCCCTCCTCCAGGAGTGGCCCCTGGACACTTTCCAGGTTTTGTTGGATGTCTGGAATGGAACATCCGCACCAGTCGAGGAGCCGAAACTTCAGTAGCTTTGACCCAGTTCCTTTCCTTGGGGCCAAAGCCTTTCCATTCCACCAAATACTATAGATTCTTGTGAAGATAGCGGAAATCAAGAATAGCTTTGATCTCGAAGTCCGTACCCTCCTCAGCCTCTGAAGAGGTTGGCCTTGGGGACTTGGAATGAAACCGGTTCAAAACAAGAAGCCGAAGAAGAGAGACATGGAAGGCATTTGGTATCCGGAGAAGGGAAGACAACCCCAATTTGCAGACAACCGGATTCAAGACTTGTAACACGGGATAAGGACCGATGAACCTTAGAGCAAACTTCATAGTGGGCACCTTTAAACGACGATTGCGGGTAGAGAGCCATACCCTGTCACCAACCTTGTATCGAGGAGCTGCCCATCGTTTCCTATCTGCAAAGAATTTATAGCGACCGGAAACTCTCTTGAGATTGCCATGAACTCAACTCCAGATTTGACTGAAATGCCGGAGAGTAGAGGCTGCATCAGGAACTTCCTCTGGAGGACAAATGGGTAATTCCGGAACTTGGGGATGAAATCCGTAATTAATAAAAAATGGAGACTCACCAGACGAAGAGTGATATAGATGGTTATGGGCGAACTCGGCCCAAGGCAACAACTCCAGCCAGTTATCTTGTGAAGGAGAGAGATAAACACGGAGAAAAGTCTCTAAATCTTGATTGACGCGTTCAGTTTGCCCATTGGTCTGTGGATGATAGGCAGATGAGAACTTGAGTTTTATTTGTAGAGCCGAGCAGAGGGCTCTCCAGAATCTTGCCGTACACTGTACCCCTCGATCCGAGACTATTTCTAGAGGTAACCCGTGAAGGCGGAAGTGCTCCCGAATAAATAGCAAAGCCAACTTAGAAGCTGATGGTAGTCCGGTCAATGGAACAAAATGTGCCATCTTAGAGAATCGGTCGATAATCACCCAAGCGATGTTATGACCCTTGGAGAGAGGCAGTTCAGTAACAAAGTCCATAGAGATATGGGTCCAAGGCCTTTTTGGAATGGACAATGGGTGCAAGAATCCCGCAGGCAGCAGACGTAGAGTTTTGTGCTGAGCACATTGAGGACACGAGTTGACATACTCTTGGACGTCCTTCTTCATAGTGTCCCACCAGTAAGATCTTCGCAGAAATTCCCACATCTTTTGAACCCCCGGATGGCCAGAAAACTTGGAAATGTGAGCCCACTGCAACAGTCTTGGTCGAAACTTAGCTGGCACAGACATTCTTCCAGGAGGAGGACCCAACTCAGTGGGAGCCGCAGAGATAGAGACGAGACTGAGGATCAATGCTTTTTCGACTGTATTCTCCTCATCCGAAGCCATTACGGAACGGGATAGGGCATCCGCTTTGGTGTTAAGAGTTCCAGCCCGGTACTTAATGATAAACGAAAATCTAGCAAAGAAGAGCGCCCATCTTGCTTGACGGGGATTCAAGCACTGGGCCGTCTTGAGATACAGTAAATTCTTGTGATCTGTAAAAATTGTAATTAAGTGTTTAGCACCCTCCAGAAGATATCTCCATTCTTCTAAGGCAGATTTAATTGCCAGCAGCTCTTTGTCTCCAATGGTGTAATTCAATTCAGCAGGGGAGAACTTGCGAGAATGGAAACCACACGGATGTAACTTCCCGTCTGAGGCGTACTGCGAAAGTACGGCACCTATGCCTACCGTAGAAGCATCAACCTCCAGGAAGAATGGTTTTAGGAAATCTGGCTGCTGAAGTACCGGGGCGGACGTAAAGGCTGCCTTCAGCTGTGCGAATGCTGCTACCGCTTCAGAGGGCCAAAGGCTTGGGTCAGCCCCTTTCTTGGTTAGGGCAGTAATAGGCGCCACAATGGTAGAAAAACCCCTTATAAATTTCCAGTAGTAATTTGTGAATCCTAGAAATCGTTGCACTGCTTTCAGGGAAAGAGGTTGAGTCCAGTCCCGAATGGCAGAAAGTTTCTCCGAATCCATACGCAACTCTGTTCCAGAAATAATGTAGCCCAAAAATTGAATAGATGGGACCTCAAAGGTGCACTTGGAAATTTTGCCATAAAGGTGGTTCTCACGCAACCGAAGGAGTACTTCCTTAACTTGTAATCTGTGCTCAGAGAGATTCTTCGAAAATATCAGGATGTCGTCCAAATATACCACCACATTCAGGTACAACATGTCCCGGAAAACTTCATTAATGAATCCCTGGAAGACAGCAGGGGCGTTGCTGAGGCCAAACGGCATTACCAGGTACTCATAATGCCCGTCCCTAGTATTGAAGGCCGTCTTCCATTCGTCCCCTTGTCGGATACGTATTAAGTTATACGCTCCCCTTAAGTCGAGCTTAGTAAAGACTCGAGCTCCACGAACTCTATCAAAAAGCTCTGTGATGAGCGGCAGAGGATACTTGTTCTTAATGGTGACTTCATTTAGACCACGATAGTCGATACATGGCCTCAGGCCTCCATCATTTTTCTTCACAAAGAAGAAGCCTGCTCCCGCTGGGGAAGTGGAGGGTCGGATGAATCCCTTCTGCAGATTAGACTTAATATATTCTGTCATGGCTTGAGTCTCAGGAACTGACAAAGGATAGGTACGACCTCGAGGTGGCATTTTCCCCGGAATAAGCTCGATAGGACAATCCCAGGGTCTATGCGGAGGTAATCTATCGGCCGCCTGTTCCGAGAAGACATCTGTAAACTCTCGATAAGCCTCTGGAATAGATTCCACGTCCGACTTAACCGATGTACGAAGTGGAAAGACAGGAGTAAGACAATTCGAGTGACAGAAAGGACTCCAAGAAATTATTTGTGTCGACCTCCAGTCGACATGAGGGTTGTGAAGCTTGAGCCAGGGAAGACCAAGGACGAGATCGTGAGACATCTCCTGAATCACAAGGAACTCCAGTTGTTCCTGGTGCAAAGTTCCCACTTGCAGCTTAATTGGCATGGTCTGACTTGTAATCAAAGCATTAGGAATTTGGACACCGTTAATAGCAGTTATCGTAATAGGTCGTTCGACCGACTGTTACGTCAAGCCCAAACTCTGGGCGCAGGAAAGAGAAATAAAGTTCCCCGCAGCTCCTGAGTCCAACAGAGCCTTAACGATTTTGACTTCTGATTCAGAAAACAAAGACACTGAAAGTAAACAATCCACTGCCGGAGAAGACTGAGAAACCACTCCTAGCTTGACTTCTCCGGAACAGGCTAGGACTGCCCGTTTCCCGGGCGAGACTTGCAAGACTTGAGGAATTGATCCGCGGCTCTACAGTAGAGGCAAAGTCTACCCTCACGCCGACGCTGACGCTCTTCTGGGGATAGCCGAGACCGATTAATCTGCATGGGTTCGTCTGGACTGGAATTAACTGTCTGCTTAGAAGAAAGAGATCGGAGCTTCGACCGGTCAGACCGACTACGTTCACCAGCTCGTTCCTGCATACGAAGATCCACCTTTACACAGAGTGAGATCAACTGTTCCAAGGAATCTGGCAAATCTCTAGTAATCAATTTGTCCTTTAAACGATCCGAGAGCCCGTTCCAGAAAGCAGCCCGAAGGGCATCATTATTCCAGCTCAGTTCAGAAGCTATAGTTTGAAAGTGAATTACATACTGTCCCACAGTACGAGAGCCTTGTCGAACTCAGAGCAAGTCAGGTGAGGCAGCAGTCGCCCTGCCAGGCTCATCAAAGATCCTTCGGAACGAGGCCAAGAAGTTGGTATAACTGGAAACTAACGGATCAGAACGCTCCCATAACGGTGACACCCACTCCAACGCTGAACCTTCAAGTAGTGAGATAATGTATGCCACTTTAGACCGATCAGTAGGGAAATTGTGTGAGAGGAGTTCGAAATGTACCTCACGCTGATTGAGGAATCCACGACAATTCTTTGGGTTCCCGTTATAACGAGGAGGAGTGGGAAGCTGAAGGCGTGACCTGGTTCCGGACAAGGAGGAAACATTGCCAGAGACAACTACTGGAGCGGATACTGAAACTGGAGCTGGAACCACCGAAGCCAGTGAAGTCTGAATTTGATCCAGCCGACCAGATAATTCCTGGAGATAATGCATCACCTGATTCTGTGCTGCCTCCTGACTCTGCAATCGGGAAACTAGGTCCTGCATGGCGCTTGCCTCTGGGTTCCGATTCCCCGGGTCCATGTGGCCTGAGTATACTGTCACTGGCCTAGACTGAGGGTGTTGTGAACTCGGGGATTCTTCCGATGGTTGGGAAGAGGAACCACAACTGAGTTGGAGAAGGAAGGGCCTGATATAGAATCTCTTCATACAGGACGCTGACAGTGGAGTTCGATGAAATAAGAAAGAGCTTTATTGCAAAAGAAAACAACTTAAAGTCAAATGCCAACGGAATAAATGAAGGGAAAGTCCAGACCCACTGGAGGGTTAAGTGAGCAGTGATGAGAATGCTGGTAATTGAGAAAACTGTGGGTGATGTTGAAAGTGACTGATAACCTGTGGACCTTATGAATGATGATTATTAATGTAGATGGTTGAAGTACTTGTGAATGGTGACAGAGACGCTGATGATGTGAGAAACTGAAGTGCAGGGGTTTCAGACGCTTTGAGTTTGTAGAACTTGTGAATGGAGACTGAGACGCTGAGGATGTGAAGGATTGGAGTGCAGGGGTTTTAGACGCTGTGGATCTGCAGAACTTGTGAATGGAGACTGAGACGCTGATGAAGTGAGGAATTGAAGTGCAGGGGTTTGAGACGCTGTCGGACTATGGAACTTGTGAACGGAGACTTGAGTTGCTGATTCCTAGAAGCACGGATGACTGGAACACAGGAAGGTAACCGGCCGCTGAATACACGAAGCTGCAACAGCAAACTGGCAGTTGGAAATGCCGAGGGCACTGGGGTACGACTGCAGGAATCCTTGCCGGGAACAGGAGCACTGGCATCTACGTCAGGGAAAGACGATACTCAGGCACTGAAGCTCTGTCTGGCGTCTGACTTTGAATCTCCTGCCAGCGCTGGATTGGACAGTCTGATGACGTCACCTGCCCCCAGTCCACGTGATGCCGGGTGTCATGGCGGCGCCCATGCCCCGGAGAACCGCCGGTAGCCGCGCCAACCAGATGCCGGAGCCCGTGGCCCACCGAAGGCAGAGGCCGCAACACCGACCAGCAGACACGCAGGGGTAAGCGCGGCGAACGCCGCCTCTGGTGTGTGACAGTACCCCCTCCTCCAGGAGTGGCCCCTGGACACTTTCCAGGTATTGTTGGATGTCTGGAATGGAACATCCGCACCAGTCAAGGAGCCGAAACTTCAGTAGCTTTGACCCAGCTCCTTTCCTCGGGGCCAAAATCTTTCCATTCCACCAAATACTGTAGATTCTTGTGAAGATAGCGGGAATCAAGAATAGCTTTGATCTCGAAGTCCGTACCCTCCTCAGCCTCTGCAGAGGTTGGCCTTGGGGACTTGGAATGAAACCGGTTCAAAACAAGAAGCCGAAGAAGAGAGACATGGAAGGCATTTGGTATCCGGAGATGGGAAGGCAACCCCAATTTGCAGAGAGCCATACCCTGTCACCAACCTTGTATCGAGGAGCTGCTCGTCGTTTCCTATCTGCAAAGAATTTATAGCGACCGGAAACTCTCTTGAGATTGGCATGAACTCGACTCCAGATTTGGCTGAAATGCCGGAGAGTAGAGGCTGCCGCAGGAACTTCCTCCGGAGGACAAATGGGTAATTCCGGAACTTGGGGATGAAATCCGTAATTAATAAAAAATGGAGACTCACCAGACGAAGAGTGATATAGATGGTTATGGGCGAACTCGGCCCAAGGCAACAACTCCACCCAGTTATCTTGTGAAGGAGAAAGATAAACACGGAGAAAAGTCTCTAAATCTTGGTTGACGCGTTCAGTTTGCCCATTGGTCTGTGGATGATAGGCAGATGAGAACTTGAGTTTTATTTGTAGAGCCGAGCAGAGGGCTCTCCAGAATCTTGCCGTACACTGTACCCCTCGATCCGAGACTATTTCTAGAGGTAACCCGTGCAGGTGGAAGTGCTCCCGAATAAATAGCAAAGCCAACTTAGAAGCTGATGGTAGTCCGGTCAATGGAACAAAATGTGCCATCTTAGAGAATCAGTCGATAATCACCCAAACAGTGTTATGACCCTTGGAGAGAGGCAGTTCAGTAACAAAGTCCATAGAGATATGGGTCCAAGGCCTTTTTGGAATGGACAATGGGTGCAAGAATCCCGCAGGCGGCAGACGTAGAGTTTTGTGCTGAGCACATTGAGGACACAAGTTGACATACTCTTGGACGTCCTTCTTCATAGTGTCCCACCAGTAAGATCTTCGCAGAAATTCCCACATCTTTTGAACCCCCGGATGGCCAGAAAACTTGGAAATGTCAGCCCACTGCAACAGTCTTGGTCGAAACTTAGCTGGCACAGACATTCTTCCAGGAGGAGGACCCAACTCAGTGGGAGCCGCAGAGATAGAGACGGGACTGAGGATCAATGCTTTTTCGACTGTATTCTCCTCATCCGAAGCCATTACGGAACGGGATAGGGCATCCACTTTGGTGTTAAGAGTTCCAGCCCGGTACTTAATGATAAACGAAAATCTAGCAAAGAAGAGCGCCCATCTTGCTTGACAGGGATTCAAGCACTGGGCCGTCTTGAGATACAGTAAATTCTTGTGATCCGTAAAAATTGTAATTAAGTGTTTAGCACCCTCCAGAAGATATCTCCATTCTTCTAAGGCAGATTTAATTGCCAGCAGCTCTCTGTCTCCAATGGTGTAATTCAATTCAGCAGGGGAGAACTTGCGAGAATGGAAACCACACGGATGTAACTTCCCGTCTGAGGCGTACTGCGAAAGTACGGCACCTATGCCTACCGTAGAAGCATCAACCTCCAGGAAGAATGGTTTTAGGAAATCTGGCTGCTGAAGTACCGGGGCGGACGTAAAGGCTGCCTTCAGCTGTGCGAATGCTGCTACCGCTTCAGAAGACCAAAGGCTTGGGTCAGCCCCTTTCTTGGTTAGGGCAGTAATAGGCGCCACAATGGTAGAAAAACCCCTTAGAAATTTCTGGTAGTAATTTGCGAATCCTAGAAATCGTTGCACTGCTTTCAGGGAAAGAGGTTGAGTCCAGTCCCGAATGGCAGAAAGTTTCTCCAGATCCATACGCAACTCTGTTCCAGAAATAATGTAGCCCAAAAATGGAATAGATGGGACCTCAAAGGTGCACTTGGAAATTTTGCCATAAAGGTGGTTCTCACGCAACCGAAGGAGTACTTCCTTAACTTGTAATCTGTGCTCAGAGAGATTCTTCGAAAATATCAGGATGTCGTCCAAATATACCACCACATTCAGGTACAACATGTCCCGGAAAACTTCATTAATGAATCCCTGGAAGACGGCGGGGGCGTTGCTGAGGCCAAACGGCATTACCAGGTACTCATAATGTCCGTCCCTAGTATTGAAGGCCGTCTTCCATTCGTCCCCTTGTCGGATACGTATTAAGTTATACGCTCCCCTTAAATCGAGCTTAGTAAAGACTCGAGCTCCACGAACTCTATCAAAAAGCTCTGTGATGAGCGGCAGAGGATACTTGTTCTTAATGGTGACTTCATTTAGACCACGATAGTCGATACATGGCCTCAGGCCTCCATCTTTTTTCTTCACAAAGAAGCCTGCTCCCGCTGGGGAAGTGGAGGGTCGGATGAATCCCTTCTGCAGATTAGACTTAATATATTCTGTCATGGCTTAAGTCTCAGGAACTGACAAAGGATAGGTACGACCTCGAGGTGGCATTTTCCCCAGAATAAGCTCGATAGGACAATCCCAGGGTCTATGCGGAGGTAATCTATCGGCCGCCTGTTCCGAGAAGACATCTGTAAACTCTCGATAAGCCTCTGGAATAGATTCCACGTCCGACTTAACCGATGTACGAAGTGGAAAGACAGGAGTAAGACAATTCGAGTGACAGAAAGGACTCCAAGAAATTATTTGTGTCGACCTCCAGTCGACATGAGGGTTGTGAAGCTTGAGCCAGGGAAGACCAAGGACGAGATCGTGAGACATCTCCTGAATCACAAGGAACTCCAGTTGTTCCTGGTGCAAAGCTCCCACTTGCAGCTTAATTGGCATGGTCTGACTTGTAATCAAAGCATTAGGAATTTGGACACCGTTAATAGCAGTTATCGTAATAGGTCGTTCGACCGACTGTAACGTCAAGCCCAAACTCTGGGCGCAGGAAAGAGAAATAAAGTTCCCCGCAGCTCCTGAGTCCAACAGAGCCTTAACGGTTTTGACTTCTGATTCAGAAAACAAAGACACTGAAAGTAAACAATCCACTGCCGGAGAAGATTGAGAAACCACTCCTAGCTTGACTTCTCCGGAACAGGCTAGGACTGCCCGTTTCCCGGGCGAGACTTGCAAGACTTGAGGAAATGATCCGCGGCTCCACAGTAGAGGCAAAGTCTACCCTCACGCCGACGCTGACGCTCTTCTGGGGATAGCCGAGACCGATTAATCTGCATGGGTTCGTCTGGACTGGAATTAACTGTCTGCTTAGAAGAAAGAGATCGGAGCTTCGACCGGTCAGACCGACTACGTTCACCAGCTCGTTCTTGCATACGAAGATCCACCTTTACACAGAGTGAGATCAACTGTTCCAAGGAATCTGGCAAATCTCTAGTAATCAATTCGTCCTTTAAACGATCCGAGAGCCCGTTCCAGAAAGCAGCCCGAAGGGCATCATTATTCCAGCTCAGTTCAGAAGCTATAGTTTGAAAGTGAATTACATACTGTCCCACAGTACGAGAGCCTTGTCGAACTCAGAGCAAGTCAGGTGAGGCAGCAGTCGCCCTGCCAGGCTCATCAAAGATCCTTCGGAACGAGGCCAAGAAGTTGGTATAACTGGAAACTAACGGATCAGAACGCTCCCATAACGGTGACACCCACTCCAACGCTGAACCTTCAAGTAGTGAGATAATGTATGCCACTTTAGACCGATCAGTAGGGAAATTGTGTGAGAGGAGTTCGAAATGTACCTCACGCTGATTGAGGAATCCACGACAATTCTTTGGGTTCCCGTTATAACGAGGAGGAGTGGGAAGCTGAAGGCGTGACCTGGTTCCGGACAAGGAGGAAACATTGCCAGAGACAACTACTGGAGCGGATACTGAAACTGGAGCTGGAACCACCGAAGCCAGTGAAGTCTGAATTTGATCCAGCCGACCAGATAATTCCTGGAGATAATGCATCACCTGATTCTGTGCTGCCTCCTGACTCTGCAATCGGGAAACTAGGTCCTGCATGGCGCTTGCCTCTGGGTTCCGATTCCCCGGGTCCATGTGGCCTGAGTATACTGTCACTGGCCTAGACTGAGGGTGTTGTGAACTCGGGGATTCTTCCGATGGTTGGGAAGAGGAACCACAACTGAGTTGGAGAAGGAAGGGCCTGATATAGAATCTCTTCATACAGGACGCTGACAGTGGAGTTCGATGAAATAAGAAAGAGCTTTATTGCAAAAGAAAACAACTTAAAGTCAAATGCCAACGGAATAAATGAAGGGAAAGTCCAGACCCACTGGAGGGTTAAGTGAGCAGTGATGAGAATGCTGGTAATTGAGAAAACTGTGGGTGATGTTGAAAGTGACTGATAACCTGTGGACCTTATGAATGATGATTATTAATGTAGATGGTTGAAGTACTTGTGAATGGTGACAGAGACGCTGATGATGTGAGAAACTGAAGTGCAGGGGTTTCAGACGCTTTGAGTTTGTAGAACTTGTGAATGGAGACTGAGACGCTGAGGATGTGAAGGATTGGAGTGCAGGGGTTTTAGACGCTGTGGATCTGCAGAACTTGTGAACGGAGACTGAGACGCTGATGAAGTGAGGAATTGAAGTGCAGGGGTTTGAGACGCTGTCGGACTATGGAACTTGTGAACGGAGACTGAGACGCTGATGAAGTGAGGAATTGACGTGCAGTGGTTTCTGACGCTGTGGATCTGTAGAACTTGTGAACGGAGACTGAGACGCTGATGAAGTGAGGAATTGATGTGCAGGGGTTTCTGACGCTGTGGATCTGTAGAACTTGAGAACGGAGACTGAGACGCTGATGAAGTGAGGAATTGAAGTGCAGGGGTTTGAGACGCTGTCGGACTATGAAACTTGTGAACGGAGACTTGAGACGCTGATTCCTAGAAGCACGGATGACTGGAACACAGGAAGGTAACCGGCCGCTGAATACACCGAAGCTGGAACAGCAAACTGGCAGTTGGAAATGCCGAGGGCACTGGGGTACGACTGCAGGAATCCTTGCCGGGAACAGGAGCACTGGCATCTACGTCAGGGAAAGACGATACTCAGGCACTGAAGCTCTGTCTGGCGTCTGACTTTGAATCTCCCGCCAGCGCTGGATTGGCAGAGCAGTCTGATGACGTCACCTGCCCCCCGTCCACGTGATGCCGGGTGTCATGGCGGCGCCCATGCCCCGGAGAACCGCCGGTAGCCGCGTCAACCAGACGCCGGAGCCCGTGGCCCACCGAAGGCAGAGGCCGCAACACCGACCAGCAGACACGCAGGGGTAAGCGCGGCGAACGCCGCCTCTGGTGTGTGACAGTTTGGCTTAGTCATACAACTACCTCATTGCAATTCTTTTTCTTCTTTGCATGATGTGCTGTTTGGGGCCTTTTTTTTTAAATATCTGCCCTCCTGTCTGCCACGCCTAGATGGGCCAATTGTTTGTGTCGCTTGGCTTAGTCATACAACTACTGTACCTCATTGCAATTCTTTTTCTTCTTTGCATGATGTGCTGTTTGGGGCCTTTTTTTATATATGCCCTCCTGTCTGACACTGCAGGGCCACTCCTAGATGGGCCAGGTGTTTGTGTTGTCCACTTGTGTCGCTTAGCTTAGTCATCCAGCAACCTCAGTGCAACCTTTTGGCCTAAAAACAATATTGTGAGGTGTTCAGAATAGACTGGAAATAAGTGGAAATGATTGTTATTGAGGTTAATAATACTGTAGGAGCAAAATTACCCCCAAATTCTGTGATTTTAGCTGGTGTTATGTTTTTTTCGAAAATCATCCAGATCCAAAACCAAAACCAAAACACGAAAGGGTGGTTTTGGCAAAACCAAGCCAAAACCAAAACATGAAAGTGGAATTAGAACCAAAACCAAAACACAAAACACGAAAAGTGCACATCTGTAACGTTAATATATTAACAATCAGTGCATTAGCAGCTGCTTCCCCCAGATGCACTGCACAATCAGTGCATCTGGGGGAAGCAGATATAGTCAGTGAAAATGTCACAGGTCCAGGAATTGCAGTTACTGGGCTTCTGCTGTCTGAACTCTCACAAGTCAGGGGCATTCAAGCATGTCGGAGGGAATTCAAGGGACTGTGCATTCTATTTGACAAATGTAAACATCAGTGTATACAAGTACTGATTGAATACATTTAGAAAGTAACAGATAGTTTGCAGACTGTCCCTCCCAGCATGAGATACTGCAGGGACATGCTTGGATGCCCCTAGACATGCTTGGATGCCCTAGGCAAATGCCTAGCCTGCCTATAGCTAAGGCCGGCTCTGTGCTCTGCAACCATTGCAGCTTTTATGTGACTATCATGCTCCTGTGAGTGCATACCTCCCAACATGACCCTCTCCAGGTGAGACAGAATGCTCTGCCTCTGGACTTCCCTCTTACTGTATTATTGCCATCACCTGTAGTGAAACACCTTTCTTATCCATAACCTGTACAACACAGGTGCCTGCAATCGTAAATTAAGAGAAAAGTACAGAAGCAGAGCATTGTGTCCCTCCTGGAGGGGGTCATGTTGGGAGGTATGTAAGTGGGGACATCTCGTGTGCTAGACATGCCCCTAGAGCAGGGATGTGCGGTGAGCTAAATAGCTCAGGAGGCACTGACTAGCACCAGACCAAGATTTACATGCAATATATGAGCCAAAACGTACATCTGAGCATTATATACAGGTGCAGCAGTATAACTCCTGGAAATTTGGTGAGTTTTGATCAGAGATGTGCGGAAAAGTTAGCCAGGTGAGGCACTTCCTCACCTGCCATAGACTTTTTACTCCAGAGTTTTGGCTATAAAAATTATTAGAATAATGCAAAGAAGATATTTTAAACATATTTTTTGGTATTTTTCATATACTTTACGCAGTCAAACCTCTGGTACAAACGTTAGTATGACAGGAAAGGCTCTGCCTCACCTGCCTCACCCCACCGCACGTCACTGCTCTAGAGTGGTGCAGCTATGCAAGTAACAGGGTGTGGCCACACCCCCTGCAGGGGGTCCCCCAGGAGGTTACTGTACTGGGGCCCAGGATTTCTCTTGGCAGCCCTGCGCACAGCTTCCCCCATTTCTGATGCCATGCCCCCGCAAGCCCAAGTCATTGCCCCCACAAGGCCAAGTCGCCACCCTCAACCGCTACGTGAATGCTTATATGTCATATATTTTTAAAGTATCTGTAAAGAGGCCAAAAAGAAATCACACTTGCCACTGATATAGGTTGTTGCCCTTAAAAGGAAACATTTTTTCATTTACTCACCAGTAAGAGGTAGGGATGTTGTTCGGTCCGTGTCCACTACATGCATTCCTGGAAGCACATCTGGAGGAATTGTCTGCTACAACTCCTCTTCCTGTCCTATGACCCTTGTGGCACTCCTCAGCCTTTTTCGCCTTCAGGACTAGTTTGATGTCACCATACCTCTCCTTAACGTTTCTGAGGTATTTACTGTGTCCAGGACCGACCTGCGCATGGCCTTCTTCTGGGACGCAGGAGTCCTGTACGCCTGGGCACCAAGCAGGCCATACTGTATATCCATGCCAATCACTGGTTATTAGTGATGAAATAGGCTGCTTTCTCATTTGTTCAACCCACAAGATGGCTAATTCAACTATGTGGGTACACTACAGAAAGCTGAAGTATGTTCAAGTTAAACACAAAGCATTTGGCTAATTTTTTGGTTTGTTTTAACTGGCATTAACATGACTTACAGAACTTGCAGATACAATGACCCTTTACGAACATGTAAAGTAACACAGCCTAATTGGAAAGCAAATGCATAAAACACAGATGTCAGGGCACCAATAAAATCCTAGAGGTGGCCATTGGCCAGGTAAGCATTTGACCTTAAAGCCACCTCATTATAAGTCTGAAAAAGTCATCACATCGCAGAAACTCCAGTGTATCTGCTGTGAGTTTGTAGAACTCTGGATATATATTGAAACTCATGGGTTCTAATTAAAAAACCTGGGTTTTCACTCTACGGTGTACAGGAGGGTACAGAACAAAAGAAACAGCAGGACTCCATGCTCATTCCAAACCAATACTCATAAAACTGTCAAGATGTTAAAAAAAGGAGCTGCTGAAGCAGTGTGAAAAGATTGTTCCTTTAAAGAGCGGGACTGCTATGAAAACAAAAATATCCCTGCTTAGACTTTTCAATTAAACAAAGCCCCGGCTGTATAAACGTGGATCAGATAGATATCAAATTTAGTAGCAAATTATCAGGGTTTCCAAAATCCAGAGCCTTCTGGGGGGAAAACAAAACAGGAACCGGGGCAAAAAATGGTCACTTCGGAGACAGAGGTGTGAAATGAAATGTAGAACAAACAGCAGTTAAATTCTGGTTGTGTGCGTTAGGCTTGAGTGTTTTGGTGCCCCAACACCACAATGGTCCCATGTCTAATTGGCTATTGTATTTCCCAGAGGCCTTTGTGGAATGCACTGTATAACCAAAGTCTGTTTTCCAGATGTAACTTCCAGCAGATGTGAATGAGTAAATCTCTTCAGATAAATTTACAGACTCCCCTGAGCCCAAGGTTATATAAAATGGATACTTCTCTTCATAAAATAAATAGCATGCTTCTTGTATTATGCATACTTTGTATTTTAACGTATTCACCACTGCTGCCACTGAAAATGTGTATCCCATCTTATTTAACCCCCTATTTAATATCCTAGGGCACTAAAACATGCATGTGAGTAATGGATTGCAGATTGCTGACAGTGACAAAGGACCATTATCTTTTTAGTTGTCAGAAGAATACCAAAGGGTAATTGGGAAAATAACTCAGGGAAGAACCTGGGGCATTGAGATACTTGTGACTGCAACTGCCTATAACACACCTATAACCAAGCAATTATTGTACAGTATCATATTTACTCAGGCTAGACTAATGTGCTTGAGAACAGAGATAACCCTCTTCTTCTCTGGAAAGTCATATTCCTAAATTAAACTGGTGACCTACACACAGTGTACTCACTTTTTACTATGACCTTTGTCATCAAGCCCTGAACACATCTACTTTGCCTTCCCTCTGCTGAAGAATTATGTCTGTCTTGCATGTTATCTGTCCCAGCCCTTTGCTGGGAGCTAGCACATTGAATCCTGTGCAGAAAGTGAACTAGATCAATTTTACATCATACGTAAACAGTGTCGGACTGGGGCATGAAGGGCCCTCCGGGGGGATGCTGTTGTAGGGGCCCATACTTAGTGGTGTGGCCAGGCTCCACTGGGGTTTGGCTAACCATTACAGAGTACATGTTCTGTTCCCATTGGTAAATATATAATAAACCATATTCTTGTGAAGTATAATGTAACATAAGTATAATGCATAATTCATGTGCATTAGGATAGAGTCTGGAACCTGATCCCTAGAGGAGAAGGAGGGCCCACCCATGGTTTCCCCTGTTCCCCTGTGGGCCAGTCCGACCCTGTACGTAAAAGAGTGAAGGGTCCATTCATTAAACCCTAAAGCACAATAGTTCTTAGAGATTGCTTTACAGACTCATAGGCAATAGATATCCTCCATATATATTTGGCAAACCCCTGAACCCATATATCTTTCTATATGGCAGTCATTTACATATTGCCTGGAAGCCCCATTCACGCCTTTCCATACTGGCTGCAATATATCTCATTGCTATTTGGTGTTGGAGGAATCTGATAAAGCAACAATTTTGTCATGTGTAATGTAAATGTGATAGTGTTCTGATTATGTGCTAGCTTTGACTCCAGTCCAATTTTTGGTGTCCCATAAAAAAACAGAACACCACTCTAAAATTCTCATGTCCCATATCTAATAGCACCTATGTTGATCAGGAAGCTGATACATTGTAAGCTAATGGGAGGGTTTCATTAGTCACCAATGTGAGGAGGGAGCACTAATTATGCTGACATGGGACTCTGGGTCTCCATTGGGTACCTAACATAGGACTCTGGGTCTCCATTGAATTCAGCTTAACTAACACTGTATCTGTCTCTCCACATTTTGCTGAATCTTCCACAGTGTTAGACACCAGATTTTTCACGGGTCACTATAGTGGCACTCTCACTCTGGGACAGACAGACCTAGAATTTAAGGTAGGGATTTGTTCACCACACAGGTATTATTACCACTCAAAATTGAGGGGTCTATTTTCTAAACCTTGGATGGAGATAAAGTGAACAGAGATAAAGTACCAGCCAATCAGGTCCTAACTGCCATGCCACAGCCTGGGTTTGAAAAATGACATTTAGGAGCTGGTTGACTGGTACATTTTATCCGTCCACTTTACATCCACCCAAGGCTTAGTAAATAGACCCCTGAGTTATGTTAAAAAATAAATAACTATCACATGAAATGCATTAGCATACACATTCAACAATAAGGGTATTGGAAATTGGTAGTGGTAGTTTCCATACAACCTGGGCCTACCTATTTCTCTGTACTTCTTGTTCTTGTTTCCCAACCTGGAATCTAGGGGGTGATTCAGAGTTGTTAGCAAAGCAAAAAGGTTAGCAATTGGACAAATCACTGCTGCACTGCAGGGAAGGCAGTTGTAACATGTGCAGAGAGAGTTAGATTTGGGTGGGGTGTGTTCAAACTGAAATCTAATTTGCAGGAGAATAATAAAGCAGCCAGTATTTACCCTGCACACAAACAATATAACCCACCAAAAGTGTTGATACATTAACGAGTTGATACAGTAGCTGTTAGAAATGTGAGGGAGGAGAGTGTGGGGGGGTGATGGGGGTGACATGGGAGGACAGGCAGATTTTGGTGTCATCAACATAAAAGATAGTACTGAAGTTTAATTGAGCTAATAAGTTCACCAAGTGATGACATGATGAGAAAAGTAGAGTAGGGAGCCTAAGAACTGGGCAATGGGAGGTGGGAAGGAGGATTTGGTTAGGGAGATTGGAGAAAAAACAAGAGAGAATAATGTCACTGAGAAAGGGCAAGTTGAAAGAGAAGTGGCTGCAGAGAGGTCAAGAAGTATGAGGACTGCAAAGAACCCAATGGATTTAGTCAAGATTAGATAATTTGTGGCTAGGATCAGGGCGGTACAGTGCAGGCTACAAAAGCTGGAATGTACAGAGTTAAGTAGAGAGTTAGCTAAAAAAAAAAAAAAAAATAGGTGGAGAGGAGGATTTAGACAAGCCTCTCAAGAGTTTTAGAGGTGAAAGAAGGAAAAAGATTGGATGGTAGTTTGACAGAGAGGAGGGGTAAAGAGATGATTATTTTTATCTGGATGGAGGTGAAAAGGCCAGGGGAGAGAGAAAAGTAGAAAAAGGTGGACACGATGTAGGTAATCATTGGAAGAGATATTAGAGGAGGTGTGAGGTAATGGGATCAAGGGAGTAGGTTCATGGAGAAAAGTTGAGAAGAGCGACTGCATGTCCTCTCCAGTGATGGTGAGCTAAGAGCACAAATGAGGGGTGAGTTGAAAAGAAAAGGCAAATGGAGAAAACCTGAAGGGAGGAAAAGGCCAGTTTGTGTACATTAAACAGGAGGTTAAAGATACATATACCACCACGTTGGGTACGGATTACCGGCATCAGTATACCGACCTCTGGATCCCGGCAGCAGAAAGCAGACGAGGGGGTCGGCGAGAAGAATTAAGCTCTTTGCAAGCTCGATGGTGAGCGCAAGTTCTATTGCCACTCTATGGGTGTCGTGGACACCCATGAGTAGGAATAGTCCCTGCTAGTCGGCTTGCCGACTGTCGGGATTTCACCCTTGCGGAATGCAGGGGTCCCATACCACCACCAGGCCTGGTAGAATAGGAGAGAGCAGCAGGAGAGCTATTGTTAGAGGGTGAAAGCCAGGTTTTAGTGAGGGCAAGAAGGTCAAAAGAGTTAGAGATGAAAAGGTGGTGAATAGGTGCTAATTTATTACAGAAAAATCTGGCATTCCAGAGGGCACAGGAGTATGGGAGAGAGGGATGCGAGGAATGTGGATGCAATTATTGGTGTGGACTGTTTGTGATCAAGGCTCAGACCTGGGGCAGTGGAGTTACGGCTTAATAACTACGGGAATAGGGTAATAAGGCATTGGGCCCGATTATGCGTTAGCAAGTAATTGTACACATGGACAATTATGTTGCAGTACAAGGGATGCAAATACATTTATTTTGCTTGCACGATAAAAACTTGCTGTTTTTTATGTAGCACAAATGCTGGACAGCTTTATTTTTATATTGCTATTGTGACACTCTGGGGTATTTAGCTCGATAGAGTGTTTAGTGGTGCAGTGTTTAGGTGTTTGGATCAAGGTCCACACACACAGCTATTCAGTTTCAAACTTTCAATAAATAAATGAAATGAAGCTTTTCCTAAGGCATACAGCATTGAATGAAGAAAAAAAACATACAGTACCGAGCCCCCATGCAGGGCATTATCTCACTTCTGGGGAGGGGCCTTAGACTGCACACCTATAGCTGCCAGTAATGTGAGGTGCTACCTACTGAGACTTGTAGTTCTACAGAAGAAAAGGGGGGGGGTTGTAGGTGCACTGTCTCTAGCATTACTGATATCATACAGCTTAGCATATAATAAATAGTGGAGTTTAGTTATGAATTGATCAATGCATGAAGCTGCAGCCCCGCGGCAAGGGACTCCACTCTGCTGCAGTACCTAACACTATAGGGGTTCAAACCTAGGGCACGGGACCCCCCAAAAAACCACAGCCAAGCAACCCCAGGGCATCGCAGGGAATAATTATGTGTAGTGAGAAGGATTAAGGGATAGGTGAGAAAAAAAGGGGTGTTATGGGGTGAATTAATATAAGTGAAAAAAATGTGTAACATGTATAATAAACAAACGGTGAAAGTGCCAAATTAAATGTAATGCTGCGATGCCCTGTTGTTGCCCAGCCACGGCAGTCCAGGAGGCCCCGTACCCCAGGAGCCACCCCATTTCTGACCTATTGTTCAGAATAATTGGACTTACCTAGAATTGTGCCATATTCACAAGTGCAGTCATGCTAGGTACCCTAGTTAAAATAAATGAGGGTCAGGTGCGGGTGGGTGCAAGTCTAAGAATGAAGGTGTCTCACTCCTTCAGGTGTGTCTATACAAAACACTTTTAGTTTGCTAGGGAGGGGCCTTAGACTGCACACCTATAGCTGCCAGTAATGTGAGGTGCTACCTACTGAGACTTGTAGTTCTACAGAAGAAAAGGGGGGGGTTGTAGGTGCACTGTCTCTAGCATTACTGATATCATACAGCTTAGCATATAATAAATAGTGGAGTTTAGTTATGAATTGATCAATGCATGAAGCTGCAGCCCCGCGGCAAGGGACTCCACTCTGCTGCAGTACCTAACACTATAGGGGTTCAAACCTAGGGCACGGGACCCCCCAAAAAACCACAGCCAAGCAACCCCTTTCCTGGTAATGTATGATTGCCATCACCTGTGGTGAGCTAGTTAATTGATAAGAAAGGTGTTTCACAACAGGTGATGGCAATCCTACATTACCAGGAAAGTCCAGGAGCAGAGCATTTTCTCCCTCATGGAGAGGGTCAGGTAGGCAAGCATGGACTAGCTGCTATAAGCTGGTCTCTTCAGACAGCCGGAGCAGAACCAGCACTATCAGACAGCTGGGGCAGAACCAGAACCTGCACTATCACTTAGAGATGAGCGCCGGAAATTTTTCGGGTTTTGTGTTTTGGTTTTGGGTTCGGTTCCGCGGCCGTGTTTTGGGTTCGACCGCGTTTTGGCAAAACCTCACCGAATTTTTTTTGTCGGATTCGGGTGTGTTTTGGATTCGGGTGTTTTTTTCCAAAAAACCTAAAAAACAGCATAAATCATAGAATTTGGCGGTCATTTTGATCCCAAAGTATTATTAACCTCAAAAACCATAATTTCCACTCATTTTCAGTCTATTCTGAATACCTCACACCTCACAATATTATTTTTAGTCCTAAAATTTGCACCGAGGTCGCTGTGTGAGTAAGATAAGCGACCCTAGTGGCCGACACAAACACCGGGCCCATCTAGGAGTGTCACTGCAGTGTCACGCAGGATGTCCCTTCCAAAAAACCCTCCCCAAACAGCACATGACGCAAAGAAAAAAAGAGGCGCAATGAGGTAGCTGTGTGAGTAAGATAAGCGACCCTAGTGGCCGACACAAACACCGGGCCCATCTAGGAGTGGCACTGCAGTGTCACGCAGGATGTCCCTTCCAAAAAACCCTCCCCAAACAGCACATGACGCAAAGAAAAAGAAAAGAAAAAAGAGGTGCAAGATGGAATTGTCCTTGGGCCCTCCCACCCACCCTTATGTTGTATAAACAAAACAGGACATGCACACTTTAACCAACCCATCATTTCAGTGACAGGGTCTGCCACACGACTGTGACTGATATGACGGGTTGGTTTGGACCCCCCCCAAAAAAGAAGCAATTAATCTCTCCTTGCACAAACTGGCTCTACAGAGGCAAGATGTCCACCTCATCATCACCCTCCGATATATCACCGTGTACATCCCCCTCCTCACAGATTATCAATTCGTCCCCACTGGAATCCACCATCTCAGCTCCCTGTGTACTTTGTGGAGGCAATTGCTGCTGGTCAATGTCTCCGCGGAGGAATTGATTATAATTCATTTTAATGAACATCATCTTCTCCACATTTTCTGGATGTAACCTCGTACGCCGATTGCTGACAAGGTGAGCGGCGGCACTAAACACTCTTTCGGAGTACACACTTGTGGGAGGGCAACTTAGGTAGAATAAAGCCAGTTTGTGCAAGGGCCTCCAAATTGCCTCTTTTTCCTGCCAGTATAAGTACGGACTGTGTGACGTGCCTACTTGGATGCGGTCACTCATATAATCCTCCACCATTCTATCAATGTTGAGAGAATCATATGCAGTGACAGTAGACGACATGTCCGTAATCGTTGTCAGGTCCTTCAGTCCGGACCAGATGTCAGCATCAGCAGTCGCTCCAGACTGCCCTGCATCACCGCCAGCGGGTGGGCTCGGAATTCTGAGCCTTTTCCTCGCACCCCCAGTTGCGGGAGAATGTGAAGGAGGAGATGTTGACAGGTCGCGTTCCGCTTGACTTGACAATTTTGTCACCAGCAGGTCTTTCAACCCCAGCAGACTTGTGTCTGCCGGAAAGAGAGATCCAAGGTAGGCTTTAAATCTAGGATCGAGCACGGTGGCCAAAATGTAGTGCTCTGATTTCAACAGATTGACCACCCGTGAATCCTTGTTAAGCGAATTAAGGGCTCCATCCACAAGTCCCACATGCCTAGCGGAATCGCTCCGTGTTAGCTCCTCCTTCAATGTCTCCAGCTTCTTCTGCAAAAGCCTGATGAGGGGAATGACCTGACTCAGGCTGGCAGTGTCTGAACTGACTTCACGTGTGGCAAGTTCAAAGGGCATCAGAACCTTGCACAACGTTGAAATCATTCTCCACTGCGCTTGAGACAGGTGCATTCCACCTACTATATCGTGCTCAATTGTATAGGCTTGAATGGCCTTTTGCTGCTCCTCCAACCTCTGAAGCATATAGAGGGTTGAATTCCACCTCGTTACCACTTCTTGCTTCAGATGATGGCAGGGCAGGTTCAGTAGTTTTTGGTGGTGCTCCAGTCTTCTGTACGTGGTGCCTGTACGCCGAAAGTGTCCCGCAATTCTTCTGGCCACCGACAGCATCTCTTGCACGCCCCTGTCGTTTTTTAAAAAATTCTGCACCACCAAATTCAAGGTATGTGCAAAACATGGGACGTGCTGGAATTTGCCCATATTTAATGCACACACAATATTGCTGGCGTTGTCCGATGCCACAAATCCACAGGAGAGTCCAATTGGGGTAAGCCATTCCGCGATGATCTTCCTCAGTTGCCGTAAGAGGTTTTCAGCTGTGTGCGTATTCTGGAAAGCGGTGATACAAAGCGTAGCCTGCCTAGGAAAGAGTTGGCGTTTGCGAGATGCTGCTACTGGTGCCGCCGCTGCTGTTCTTGCGGCGGGAGTCCATACATCTACCCAGTGGGCTGTCACAGTCATATAGTCCTGACCCTGCCCTGCTCCACTTGTCCACATGTCCGTGGTTAAGTGGACATTGGGTACAACTGCATTTTTTAGGACACTGGTGAGTCTTTTTCTGACGTCCGTGTACATTCTCGGTATCGCCTGCCTAGAGAAGTGGAACCTAGATGGTATTTGGTAACGGGGGCACACTGCCTCAATAAATTGTCTAGTTCCCTGTGAACTAACGGCGGATACCGGACGCACGTCTAACACCAACATAGTTGTCAAGGCCTCAGTTATCCGCTTTGCAGCAGGATGACTGCTGTGATATTTCATCTTCCTCGCAAAGGACTGTTGAACAGTCAATTGCTTACTGGAAGTAGTACAAGTGGGCTTACGACTTCCCCTCTGGGATGACCATCGACTCCCAGCAGCAACAACAGCAGCGCCAGCAGCAGTAGGCGTTACACGCAAGGATGCATCGGAGGAATCCCAGGCAGGAGAGGACTCGTCAGAATTGCCAGTGACATTGCCTGCAGGACTATTGGCATTCCTGGGGAAGGAGGAAATTGACACTGAGGGAGTTGGTGGGGTGGTTTGCGTGAGCTTGGTTACAAGAGGAAGGGATTTACTGGTCAGTGGACTGCTTCCGCTGTCACCCAAAGTTTTTGAACTTGTCACTGACTTATTATGAATGCGCTGCAGGTGACGTATAAGGGAGGATGTTCCGATGTGGTTAACGTCCTTACCCCTACTTATTACAGCTTGACAAAGGGAACACACGGCTTGACACCTGTTGTCCGCATTTCTGGTGAAATACTTCCACACCGAAGAGCTGATTTTTTTGGTATTTTCACCAGACATGTCAACGGCCATATTCCTCCCACGGACAACAGGTGTCTCCCCGGGTGCCTGACTTAAACAAACCACCTCACCATCAGAATCCTCCTGGTCAATTTCCTCCCCAGCGCCAGCAACACCCATATCCTCCTCATCCTGGTGTACTTCAACACTGACATCTTCAATCTGACTATCAGGAACTGGACTGCGGGTGCTCCTTCCATCACTTGCAGGGGGCGTGCAAATGGTGGAAGGCGCATGCTCTTCACGTCCAGTGTTGGGAAGGTCAGGCATCGCAACCGACACAATTGGAGTCGGACTCTCCTTGTGGATTTGGGATTTCGAAGAACGCACAGTTCTTTGCGGTGCTACTGCTTTTGCCAGCTTTAGTCTTTTCATTTTTCTAGCGAGAGGCTGAGTGCTTCCATCCTCATGTGAAGCTGAACCACTAGCCATGAACATAGGCCAGGGCCTCAGCCGTTCCTTGCCACTCCGTGTGGTAAATGGCATATTGGCAAGTTTACGCTTCTCCTCCGACAATTTTATTTTAGGTTTTGGAGTCCTTTTTTTACTGATATTTGGTGTTTTGGATTTGACATGCTCTGTACTATGACATTGGGCATCGGCCTTGGCAGACGACGTTGCTGGCATTTCATCGTCTCGGCCATGACTAGTGGCAGCAGCTTCAGCACGAGGTGGAAGTGGATCTTGATCTTTCCCTAATTTTGGAACCTCAACATTTTTGTTCTCCATATTTTAATAGGCACAACTAAAAGGCACCTCAGGTAAACAATGGAGATGGATGGATTGGATACTAGTATACAATTATGGACGGGCTGCCGAGTGCCGACACAGAGGTAGCCACAGCCGTGAACTACCGCACTGTACTGTGTCTGCTGCTAATATATAGACTGGTTGATAAAGAGATAGTATACTCGTAACTAGTATGTATGTATAAAGAAAGAAAAAAAAACCACGGTTAGGTGGTATATACAATTATGGACGGGCTGCCGAGTGCCGACACAGAGGTAGCCACAGCCGTGAACTACCGCACTGTACTGTGTCTGCTGCTAATATATAGACTGGTTGATAAAGAGATAGTATACTCGTAACTAGTATGTATGTATAAAGAAAGAAAAAAAAACCACGGTTAGGTGGTATATACAATTATGGACGGGCTGCCGAGTGCCGACACAGAGGTAGCCACAGCCGTGAACTACCGCACTGTACTGTGTCTGCTGCTAATATATAGACTGGTTGATAAAGAGATAGTATACTCGTAACTAGTATGTATGTATAAAGAAAGAAAAAAAACCACGGTTAGGTGGTATATACAATTATGGACGGGCTGCCGAGTGCCGACACAGAGGTAGCCACAGCCGTGAACTACCGCACTGTACTGTGTCTGCTGCTAATATATAGACTGGTTGATAAAGAGATAGTATACTCGTAACTAGTATGTATGTATAAAGAAAGAAAAAAAAACCACGGTTAGGTGGTATATACAATTATGGACGGGCTGCCGAGTGCCGACACAGAGGTAGCCACAGCCGTGAACTACCGCACTGTACTGTGTCTGCTGCTAATATATAGACTGGTTGATAAAGAGATAGTATACTCGTAACTAGTATGTATGTATAAAGAAAGAAAAAAAACCACGGTTAGGTGGTATATACAATTATGGACGGGCTGCCGAGTGCCGACACAGAGGTAGCCACAGCCGTGAACTACCGCACTGTACTGTGTCTGCTGCTAATATATAGACTGGTTGATAAAGAGATAGTATACTCGTAACTAGTATGTATGTATAAAGAAAGAAAAAAAAACCACGGTTAGGTGGTATATACAATTATGGACGGGCTGCCGAGTGCCGACACAGAGGTAGCCACAGCCGTGAACTACCGCACTGTACTGTGTCTGCTGCTAATATAGACTGGTTGATAAAGAGATAGTATACTCGTAACTAGTATGTATGTATAAAGAAAGAAAAAAAAACCACGGTTAGGTGGTATATACAATTATGGACGGGCTGCCGAGTGCCGACACAGAGGTAGCCACAGCCGTGAACTACCGCACTGTACTGTGTCTGCTGCTAATATAGACTGGTTGATAAAGAGATAGTATACTCGTAACTAGTATGACTATAAAGAAAGAAAAAAAAACCACGGTTAGGTGGTATATACAATTATGGACGGGCTGCCGAGTGCCGACACAGAGGTAGCCACAGCCGTGAACTACCGCACTGTACTGTGTCTGCTGCTAATATATAGACTGGTTGATAAAGAGATAGTATACTCGTAACTAGTATGTATGTATAAAGAAAGAAAAAAAAACCACGGTTAGGTGGTATATACAATTATGGACGGGCTGCCGAGTGCCGACACAGAGGTAGCCACAGCCGTGAACTACCGCACTGTACTGTGTCTGCTGCTAATATAGACTGGTTGATAAAGAGATAGTATACTCGTAACTAGTATGACTATAAAGAAAGAAAAAAAAACCACGGTTAGGTGGTATATACAATTATGGACGGGCTGCCGAGTGCCGACACAGAGGTAGCCACAGCCGTGAACTACCGCACTGTACTGTGTCTGCTGCTAATATATAGACTGGTTGATAAAGAGATAGTATACTCGTAACTAGTATGTATGTATAAAGAAAGAAAAAAAAACCACGGTTAGGTGGTATATACAATTATGGACGGGCTGCCGAGTGCCGACACAGAGGTAGCCACAGCCGTGAACTACCGCACTGTACTGTGTCTGCTGCTAATATAGACTGGTTGATAAAGAGATAGTATACTCGTAACTAGTATGTATGTATAAAGAAAGAAAAAAAAACCACGGTTAGGTGGTATATACAATTATGGACGGGCTGCCGAGTGCCGACACAGAGGTAGCCACAGCCGTGAACTACCGCACTGTACTGTGTCTGCTGCTAATATATAGACTGGTTGATAAAGAGATAGTATACTCGTAACTAGTATGTATGTATAAAGAAAGAAAAAAAAACCACGGTTAGGTGGTATATACAATTATGGACGGGCTGCCGAGTGCCGACACAGAGGTAGCCACAGCCGTGAACTACCGCACTGTACTGTGTCTGCTGCTAATATAGACTGGTTGATAAAGAGATAGTATACTCGTAACTAGTATGTATGTATAAAGAAAGAAAAAAAAACCACGGTTAGGTGGTATATACAATTATGGACGGGCTGCCGAGTGCCGACACAGAGGTAGCCACAGCCGTGAACTACCGCACTGTACTGTGTCTGCTGCTAATATAGACTGGTTGATAAAGAGATAGTATACTCGTAACTAGTATGACTATAAAGAAAGAAAAAAAAACCACGGTTAGGTGGTATATACAATTATGGACGGGCTGCCGAGTGCCGGCACAGAGGTAGCCACAGCCGTGAACTACCGCACTGTACTGTGTCTGCTGCTAATATAGACTGGTTGATAAAGAGATAGTATACTACTAATATTATATATACTGGTGGTCAGGTCACTGGTCACTAGTCACACTGGCAGTGGCACTCCTGCAGCAAAAGTGTGCACTGTTTAATTTTAATATAATATTATGTACTCCTGGCTCCTGCTATAACCTATAACTGGCACTGCAGTGCTCCCCAGTCTCCCCCACAATTATAAGCTGTGTGAGCCGAGCACAGTCAGATATATATATACATTGATGCAGCACACTGGGCTGAGCAGTGCACACAGATATGGTATGTGACTGAGTCACTGTGTGTATCGTTTTTTTCAGGCAGAGAACGGATATATTAAATAAAACAAACAACTGCACTGTCTGGTGGTCACTGTGGTCGTCAGTCACTAAACTCTGCACTCTCTTCTACAGTATCACAGCCTCAGGTCAATCTCTCTCTCTCTCTCTCAACCCTAATCTAAATGGAGAGGACGCCAGCCACGTCCTCTCCCTATCAATCTCAATGCACGTGTGAAAATGGCGGCGACGCGCGGCTCCTTATATAGAATCCGAGTCTCGCGAGAATCCGACAGCGTCATGATGACGTTCGGGCGCGCTCGGGTTAACCGAGCAAGGCGGGAAGATCTGAGTCGCTCGGATCCGTGTAAAAAAAGCTGAAGTTCGGGCGGGTTCGGATTCCGAGGAACCGAACCCGCTCATCTCTACTATCACTACCAATGCAAAACTCCAGGGCTTCTGATCAGTAATGGCAAGTGGTGCCCGCCCAGCAGTTCTTTTTATTCTTTTTTGTTTGTTTTGTTTTCTTTTGGAACTGGACTTGCCAATATTTGTTCTCCTGTATTAGAAGTTAATTTGTGGAGAAATGTAGCTGAATGACTTTCCAACTACAGACAGCAGCCCCCAAAATATCTGCCCCACTGTGCCATTCCTCCTCCCCAGACTCTAGACCAGTGATGGCTAACCTTGACACTCCAGCTTTTGTTGAACTACACATCCCAGCATGCCCTGCATCAGTTTTAGCAAGGCCAAATAGCAAAACTGCAGCAGGGCATGCTGGGAGGTGTAGTTCAACAACAGCTGGAATGTCAAGGTTAGCCATCACTGCTCTAGACCACAGGTTCTCAAACTCGGTCCTCAGGACCCCACACAGTGCATGTTTTGCAGGTCTCCTCACAGAATCGCAAGTGAAATCATTTGCTCCACCTGTGGACCTTTTAAAATGTGTAGGTGAATAATGAATACACCTGTGCACTTGCTGGGTTACCTGCAAAACATGCACTGTGTGGGGTCCTGAGGACCGAGTTTGAGAACCACTGCTCTAGACCATACAAGAGAGAATCATTTCATATTACACAGTGCACCTCATAGAAGAGATTGAGAATGACATTTCTCAAAATGGTGCATCATATACAGATGAAGATGGTGGTAGACTGCAGCTGGATACAGCACCTAGGTAAGTGGAGAAGTGGGATGGGAATGACAAGGGGGTAGGACATGTTTGGGGTGAGTTACCCTAAAATATTTTTTTGAGCCTGCACAAGCTTGTTCTCCCACATAGAAACTGTAATAAATGTGTAAATATTGTTTGTCTTAGCTGCCCATTAGTGAACCTATAAAGCGGTGGTTTTCAAACTTTTTTTAATCCCATTGTCCCAGAGATCACCATTTAGTTTTTATTGAGAAATCCAGAATAAATTCTTAAAGTTTTAAATTGTGTTTACCTGTAATTTCTAGGTTCAGTTATGTGGTGGTGGTGGTGGTGGTGGTGGTGGTGGTGGTGGTGGTGGTGGTGGTGGTGGTGGTGGTAGACAGAGTTGCGCTTCTGCTTGCCCATCAATTTTGTGACTGGCAGCTGTCAGCTTTAGTTTTGCCTACCACGTTGACTATAGATAATTTGATTTGGTCCTGGCCTACCAAACCATGGCACCCCTGCAAGTGCCTCACAGTCACAGCGCTCTAGTTTGAGAACCCCTGATTTAATGGGTCATTTGGAACTGGAATTTAAAAAAAAATGTGTTAAATTGCTAACTTCCTCAGCAGGCTAACACATCATATTTTATTATGCTAGATATACAGATGGAGGAGAGTGCTTTGTAGCAAATAGTACATTATAGGTTAAGTGGAGATTTTGTGCTATTTAGTGATAAATCTGTGGCTAATTTATTTGTGAATATCTTGGATAATTTTACTTTATAGATATATATACATATTGCATTGTACAAGTTATGAACTAAAACCCCATTATTTATCCAGTTATGTATTAAAGTATTAAGGTGAATTAAATTACTAAGGAGAGTGCGGGGTTCTTGGTATATGTACAGTATATTTGAGCAGGTGGGGGTGGGGGGTACATGAGTGCAACCCTTTCCTGGGACTGGCTAGTGTGGTGGATTCCTGTATGTGTATAAAAAGGTTAATTTCTAATTGGCCCATTTGTGATCATAGCTCTCTCATGCACCCCTTTCTAAGATCATTCACTTTAAACCTGAGTCAGCTGCTCCTTTGGTGTGTTGGTGACTGTCCCACTTTGAAAGCCATAAGTTAGTTGGCAGGTGAGCTTTAAACCAGGTAAGCACATTTGTGGAGTTGTGTTGGTGACTGTCTTACCTTTAAAAGCCATAGGTTTGGCAGGTGAGATTTAAACCAGGTAAGCACATTTTCTCCTATGAAATAGCAGTTGCCAGGTTTCAAAAAAATGTATGTGAAAATGTATGTGATAGAGTAGGAGTTGCAGTGAAATGGGGTCCCTTGATGTGGGCTTCAAGCTTAAATGCACTGTAATATTCATAAACTAAAACACCATTATTTATCCAGTTATGTATTAAACTACTAAGGTGCGGGGTTCTCGGTATATATATACATATATATATATAAATTGTGCATTAACTACTGCAATAAATTCTGATCCAGCTATTTACAAAAGTATACTGGTCAAGAGAAGATGGGTGTCTACACAGAAATTGTATTTTGCAACTAATATTGTTAAAGCACACATAATAACACAGTCCTTCTTCTAAGAATCTATAGTATATGTCATATATCGTATATGTTATTGGTACCCAGAAGCCAAAAGCTTTTAAACAACAAGTTTTTTAAGCTTATTAGGCATCTTCCCAAGCCATTAATTTGGTCAAATATTATTCTAACATGTATGCTGCCCTACTGTATATGTGGAATATGGAATCCAGTTTTAATTTATAGCAAACTTATGCTGGAGGAAATACTGTAGGGACATTTCCAATTGCGGTTTATAAGCATTATACAGAGATCAGATTTAAACCACAAAGAAATTGTTTAATATTGGGCTGAATCTCAAGAGGAATCTCCATAAGTTGGATTTTAAGTAAACCGCAACAGGGGCCAATTAGTGAGAGTTTACTGTGCGTTGCCTGACACTCAGCACCTTGTAAATGTGATATTCAGTTAATGTGGAAGACGGCTTCACTGGGAACTGGCCATGGAGGTCTGGCCAAAAATCCCAGCATGCTGTTGCAGCCTTGAAAAGTTCTAAATAGGTTTGATCCCTACTAATGACAATAAATACTAAAGATAATAATAATAATAATAATAATAATAAAATATATTCTATATTGGCAAAGTTGCTTACCTGTGTAGATAGAAAGTTCTATGGGCAAACTGTCCAATAGCCTTTGTTATAACTGCTTAATATCTTTATAAAAAACAACAACTTCCTAACACTGAAGTTTTAGTTTAGGTTGGCATTCAATGTATACAATAAAAAAAATAAAAAAAATCATTATCTTGCATGCTTATTACATTACAGTTTAATTCCGTGTCTTTATTACCAGTTATTTACATAGTGCACACACATTCTTCAGTGCTTTACAGAGAATATTTGGTCATTCACACTAGACCCTACAGCACAACATTGGAGTTTACCCTGTATATTCACTATCACATGTATACACAGACACACTAGCATTTATATTTCTCAAAATCCAACTACCAAAATGTTTTGCAATTGTGGGAGGAAACCAGAGAAACCAAAGCGAACCTGCACATACAAACTCCACACATATAGTATCTTGGTGGGACTCAAAGCACCAAAAAACAATTCTGTTTTATAATTGTGGGACAACCGATACCTGTAAATGTCCATTGTAACTCTTCTGCTTTAAAAAAAACTGCTTGATCTCATACCCCCAAGCTGTCACTTGGCCAGCGCATGCTGTTAACTAAAATAGCGGTGGCTAGTAAAAAAAACTATCCTGTCACAATGGATAGCGACTGATTCTTTGTCTTTGGCTTTATTACTACCAAGACTATCACACTTATTTCATATGGAATGGCTTGAAATGCTAATTGACAGAGAAAGTTAAATAGAAAAGTTCTTTGGAATTTGGCTCCCTTATGTGCAGATGCTAGACAATGCCATTAAGGCCCCTCTTAGACAAGCTATATCTCACACTAAGTGGTATACTCTTGAAGTACTTACCTTGGGTCGACCTCCTTTTTAGAAAATAAAAATTGTTGAGAGATGTTTATTGTCCTTGCCTAAATCGGAACCGTTTATTTCCTGTTTATTTCCTTCTATGCCATGTTGATTGTTTGGGCTGCTAAGTGGCCTCCGTGTCATTGTGATCCGTTATTACATGTTAATGTATATGTGTTATGCAGATGTCCAATAAAGCATTATAAAAATAAAAAAAAACGGCTTGAAACAGGTCTAATGGTTGTAAGTTTTTCACCCCTGTAAAAGCTCCTAGTGGCAAGAAATAATGCAAAGGATCCAGCGAACAGAGCGTACAAGGGCCCTCATTCCGAGTTGTTCGCTCGCTAGCTGCTTTTAGCAGCCGTACAAACGGTAAGCCGCCGCCCTCTGGGAGTGTAACTTAGCTTAGCAGAAGTGCGAACGAAAGGATTGCAGAGCGGCTGCAAAATATTTTTGAGCAGTTCCAGAGTAGCTTCAGACCTACTCCTAGCTTGCGATCACTTCAGACCATTCAGTTCCTGTTTTGACGTCACAAACACACCCTGCGTTCTCCCAGCCACGCCTGTGTTTTTCCAGGCACGCCTGCGTTTTTTCGATCACTCCCTGAAAACGGTCAGTTGACTCCCAGAAACGCCCACTTCATGTCAGTCACTCTGCGTCCAGCAGTGCGACTGAAAAGCTTCGCTAGACCTTGTGTAAAAAACCATCGGCTGTTGTGAAAGTACGTCGCATGCGCATAAGTGCCGCTTTTTTGCCTAATCGCTGCAAACGAAAACAGCTAGCGAACAACTCGAAATGACCCCCAAGGTGAGTAGAATTGCTTTTTCTCTGACGTCCTAGTGGATGCTGGGAACTCCGTAAGGACCATGGGGAATAGACGGGCTCCGCAGGAGACTGGGCACTCTAAAAGAAAGATTAGGTATTATCTGGTGTGCACTGGCTCCTCCCACTATGACCCTCCTCCAGACCTCAGTTAGATTTCTGTGCCCGGCCGAGCTGGATGCACACTAGGGGCTCTCCTGAGCTCCTAGAAAGAAAGTTTATTTTAGGTTTTTTATTTTACAGTGAGACCTGCTGGCAGCAGGCTCACTGCATCGAGGGACTAAGGGGAGAAGAAGCGAACCTACCTGCTTGCAGCTAGCTTGGGCTTCTTAGGCTACTGGACACCATTAGCTCCAGAGGGATCGACCGCATGGAACTGGCCTTGGTGTTCGTTCCCGGAGCCGCGCCGCCGTCCCCCTTACAGAGCCAGAAGCAAGAAGAGGTCCGGAAAATCGGCGGCAGAAGACATCAGTCTTCACCAAGGTAGCGCACAGCACTGCAGCTGTGCGCCATTGCTCCTCATACACACTTCACACTCCGGTCACTGAGGGTGCAGGGCGCTGGGGGGGGCACCCTGAGCAGCAATAAAAACACCTTGGCTGGCAAATATATCACAATATATAGCCCCAGAGGCTATATATGTGATAAATACCCCTGCCAGAATCCATAAAAAAGCGGGAGAAAAGTCCGCGAAAAAGGGGCGGAGCTATCTCCCTCAGCACACTGGCGCCATTTTCTCTTCACAGTGCAGCTGGAAGACAGCTCCCCAGGCTCTCCCCTGTAGTTTGCAGGCTCAAAGGGTTAAAAAGAGAGGGGGGGCACTAAATTTAGGCGCAATATTGTATATACAAGCAGCTATTGGGAAAAATTCACTCAATATAGTGTTAATCCCTAAATTATATAGCGCTCTGGTGTGTGCTGGCATACTCTCTCTCTGTCTCCCCAAAGGGCTGTGTGGGGTCCTGTCCTCAGTCAGAGCATTCCCTGTGTGTGTGCGGTGTGTCGGTACGGCTGTGTCGACACGTTTGATGAGGAGGCTTATGTGGTGGCAGAGCAGATGCCGATAAATGTGATGTCGCCCCCTGTGGGGCCGGCACCAGAGTGGATGGATAGGTGGAAGGTATAAACCGACAGTGTCAACTCCTTACATAAAAGGCTGGATGACGTAACAGCTGTGGGACAGCCGGCTTCTCAGCCCGCGCCTGCCCAGGCGTCTCAAAGGCCATCAGGGGCTCAAAAACGCCCGCTCCCTCAGATGGCAGACACAGATGTCGACACGGAGTCTGACTCCAGTGTCGACGAGGTTGAGACATATACACAATCCACTAGGAACATCCGTTACATGATCCCGGCAATAAAAAATGTGTTACACATTTCTGACATTAACCCAAGTACCACTAAAAAAGGGTTTTATGTTTGGGGAGAAAAAGCAGGCAGTGTTTTGTTCCCCCATCAAATGAGTGAATGAAGTGTGAAAAAGCGTGGGTTCCCCCGATAAGAAACTGGTAATTTCTAAAAAGTTACTGATGGCGTACCCTTTCCCGCCAGAGGATAAGTTACGCAGGGAGATATCCCCTAGGGTGGATAAGGCGCTCACACGTTTGTCAAAAAAGGTGGCACCGCCGTCTTAGGATACGGCCACTTTGAAGGTACCTGCTGATAAAAAGCAGGAGGCTATCCTGAAGTCTGTATTTGCACACTCAGGTACTAGACTGAGACCTGCAGATAGTGCTGCTGCAGCGTGGTCTGTGACCCTGTCAAACAGGGATACTATTTTGCGAACATAAGAGCATATTAAAGACGTCGTTGTTATGCACACCAGTGCCTGCAGGAATGTACTGGTGTCTGAACTGTTATGCACACCAGTGCCTGCAGGAATGTACTGGTGTCTGAACTGTAATGCACACCAGTGCCTGCAGGAATGTACTGGTGTCTGAACGGATAGGGATGCAAAACAAATGAACTCACAGACAGACTGGGGAATATGACATTACGTACACAGAAGGTGATAGGGTAACAACATAAACACAAAGTGAACAGAGAAGCCCAGAGGCTAAGAAACTGGGTGTCTCCCTAGTATTAGGAGTGCTCAGATGGAAAAAGCAAGATGTTGTGTTTTAATACGTAGAGAACCCGAAATGCTGTTGCTAAGGGCAACAGCAAAACCCTAAAGGGTTACCAACGGGTGTGGCAGTAAACTCCTTGGTCAGAGATGGAATGATAGACACAAGGAGAGTCTCCACAATCCTAATCCTCACTTGCAGTGCACAGGTTCAGTTTATTGCCACTAAACTGACACCTGAACACCTTGCACAGTGAGACAGGATTTAGGCAGGCAAGTCTGAGAATACAGCCGCAAACTTGCTAAGTTCACAGAGTAGCAAAAGAACCCCAGCAAGTTAAACGACTGACTCCAGTCTTACTGCTAGGTCTGGATTGGCAGAGTGTAGTACCAAATCCCCAGGCCTATTTGCAGTAAGCAACAACAAATACAAAGCTACACAGTACTGGCTAACTTTCAGGAACTAACTAACCAACAAAGATTCAGCAGCATCTGCTTAACCTGAGAAGAGGGTTTATAAAGCAGGTGCTGTCCACACCCCACTCAGACCTCACAGACTGTGAGCACAAAAACCAGCACCGGATCCCCTGCCGTGCACAGAGCCTGTAACCACTGCACAGCAAAAGACCCGAACCGGAGTATCAGCTGCGCTCAGGTTACTCCGCTAGCACTTGTCTCCCGGTTGCCATGACGATGTGGCAGCACAGGGCAGGAGACCCTAACAGTCGTCTTATATATGAGGGATGCACAGAGGGATATTTTGCCGGCTGGCATCCAGAATTAATGCAATGTCCATTCTGTCAGGAGGATATTAGAGACCCGACACTGGACAGGTGATGCTGACTTTAAAAGGCACATAGAGCCTTATAAGGGTGAGGAATTATTTGGGGATGGTCTCTGGGACCTCGTATCCACAGCAACAGCTGGGAAGAAATTTTTTTACCTCAGGTTTCCTCACAGCCTAAGAAAGCACTATATTATCAGGTACAGTCCTTTCGGCTTCAGAAAAGCAAGCGGGTCAAAGGCGCTTCCTTTCTGCACAGAGACGAGGGAAGAGGGAAAAAGCTGCACCAGTCAGCCAGTTCCCAGAATCAAAATTCTTCCCCCGCTTCCTCTGAGTCCACCGCATGACGCGGGGGCTCCATAGGCGTAGCCAGGTACGGTGGGGGGCCGCCTCAAAAATTTCAGCGATCAGTGGGCTCGCTCACAGGTGGATCCCTGGATCCTTCAAGTAGTATCTCAGGGGTACAAGCTGGAATTCGAGGCGTCTCCCCCCCGCCGTTTCCTCAAATCTGCCTTGCCGACAACTCCCTCAGGCAGGGAGGCTGTGCTAGAGGCAATTCACAAGCTGTATTCCCAGCAGGTGATAGTCAAGGTGCCCCTACTTCAACAAGGACGGGGTTACCATTCCACACTGTTTGTGGTACCGAAACCGGACGGTTCGGTGAGACCCATTTTAAATTTGAAATCCTTGAACTCATACATAAAAAAATTCAAGTTCAAGATGGAATCGCTCAGGGCGGTTATTGCAAGCCTGGAGGAGGGGGATTACATGGTATCCCTGGACATCAAGGATGCTTACCTACATGTCCCCATTTACGGCACCGAGGGTCTTTACCAAGGTAATGGCAGAAATGATGATACTCCTTCGAAAAAAGGGAGTTTTAATTATCCCGTACTTGGACGATCTCCTTATAAAGGCGAGGTCCAAGGAGCAGTTGTTGGTCGGAGTAGCACTATCTCGGGAAGTGCTACAACAGCACGGATGGATTCTATACATTCCAAAGTCACAGCTGGTTCCTACCACACGCCTACTGTTCCTGGGGATGGTTCTGGACACAGAACAGAGAAAAGTGTTTTTCCCGCAGGAGAAAGCCAAGGAGCTGTCATCTCTAGTCAGAGACCTCCTGAAACCAAAACAGGTATCGGTGCATCACTGCACACGAGTCCTGGGGAAAATGGTAGCTTCTTACGAAGCAAAATTCCATTCGGCAGGTTCCATGCGAGAACCTTTCAGTGGGACCTCTTGGACAAGTGGTCGGGATCGCATCTTCAGATGCATCGGCTGATAACCCTGTCTCCAAGGACCAGGGTATCTCTACTGTGGTGGCTGCAAAGTGCTCATCTTCAAGAGGGCCGCAGATTCGGCATACAGGACTGGGTCCTGGTAACCACGGATGCCAGCCTTCGAGGCTGGGGGGCAGTCACACAGGGAAGAAATTTCCAAGGACTTTGGTCAAGTCAGGAGTCGTCCCTACACATAAATATTCTGGAACTGAGGGCCATTTACAATGCCCTAAGTCTGGCAAGGCCTCTGCTTCAAAACCAGCCGGTACTGATCCAATCAGACAACATCACGGCAGTCGCCCATGTAAACCGACAGGGCGGCACAAGAAGCAGGATGGCGATGGCAGAAGCCACAAGGATTCTCCGATGGGCGGAAAATCACGTCTTAGCACTGTCAGCAGTGTTCATTCCGGGAGTGGTCAACTGGGAAGCAGACTTCCTCAGCAGACACGACCTACACCCGGGAGAGTGGGGACTTCATCCAGAAGTCTTCCAACTGTTGGTAAACCGTTGGGAAAGGCCACAGGTGGACATGATGGCATCCCGCCTAAACAAAAAACTAGATATTGCGCCAGGTCAAGGGACCCTCAGGCAATAGCTGTGGACGCTCTAGTGACACCGTGGGTGTACCAGTCGGTTTATGTATTCCCTCCTCTGCATCTCATACCAAAGGTACTGAGAATAATAAGAAAACGAGGAGTAAGAACGATACTCGTGGTTCCGGATGGGCCAAGAAGAGCTTGGTACCCAGAACTTCAAGAAATGATATCAGAGGACCCATGGCCTCTACCGCTCAGACAGGATCTGCTACAGCAGGGGCCCTGTCTGTTCCAAGACTTACCGCGGCTGCGTTTGACGGCATGGCGGTTGAATTCCGGATCCTAAAGGAAAAGGGCATTCCGGAGGAAGTCATTCCTACGCTGATAAAAGCCAGGAAAGAAGTAACCGCAAACCATTATCACCGTATTTGGCGAAAATATGTTGCGTGGTGTGAGGCCAGGAAGGCCCCAACAGAGGAATTTCAGCTGGGTCATTTTCTGCACTTCCTACAGTCAGGAGTGACTATGGGCCTAAACTTGGGTTCCATTAAGGTCCAGATTTCGGCTCTGTCGATTTTCTTCCAGAAAGAACTGGCTTCACTGCCTGGAGTTCAGACATTTGTAAAGGGAGTGCTACATATTCAGCCCCCTTTTGTGGCACCGTGGGATCTCAACGTGGTGTTGAGTTTCCTAAAATCACATTGGTTTGAGCCACTTAAAACTGTGGATTTGAAATATCTCACATGGAAAGTGGTCATGTTATTGGCCTTGGCTTCGGCCAGGCGTGTGTCAGAATTGGTGGCTTTGTCATGTAAAAGCCCTTATCTGATTTTCCATATGGATAGGGCAGAATTGAGGACTCGTCCCCAGTTTCTCCCTAAGGTGGTATCAGCTTTTCACTTGAACCAACCTATTGTAGTGCCTGCGGCTACTAGGGACTTGGAAGATTCCAAGTTACTGGACGTAGTCAGGGCCTTAAAAATTTATATTTCCAGGACGGCTAGAGTCAGGAAAACTGACTCGCTTTTTATCCTGTAGGCACCCAACAAAATAGGTGCTCCTGCTTCTAAGCAGACTATTGCTCGCTGAATTTGTAGCACAATTCAGCGGGAGCATTCTGCGGCTGGATTGCCGCATCCTAAATCAGTAAAAGCCCATTCCACGAGGAAAGTGGGCTCATCTTGGGCGGCTGCCCGAGGGGTCTCGGCTTTACAACTTTGCCGAGCTGCTACTTGGTCAGGGGCAAACACGTTTGCAAAATTCTACAATTTTGATACCCTGGCTGAGGAGGACCTTGAGTTCTCTCATTCGGTGCTGCAGAGTCATCCGCACTCTCCCGCTTGTTTGGGAGCTTTGGTATAATCCCCATGGTCCTTACGGAGTTCCCAGCATCCACTAGGACGTCAGAGAAAATAAGATTTTACTCACCGGTAAATCTATTTCTCGTAGTCCGTAGTGGATGCTGGGCGCCCATCCCAAGTGCGGATTGTCTGCAATACTTGTATGTAGTTATTGCCTAACTAAGGGTTATTGTTGAGCCATCTGTTGAGAGGCTCAGTTATATTTCATACTGTTAACTGGGTATAGTATCACGAGTTATACGGTGTGATTGGTGTGGCTGGTATGAGTCTTACCCGGGATTCAAAATCCTTCCTTATTGTGTCAGCTCTTCCGGGCACAGTATCCTAACTGAGGTCTGGAGGAGGGTCATAGTGGGAGGAGCCAGTGCACACCAGATAGTACCTAATCTTTCTTTTAGAGTGCCCAGTCTCCTGCGGAGCCCGTCTATTCCCCATGGTCCTTACGGAGTTCCCAGCATCCACTACGGACTACGAGAAATAGATTTACCGGTGAGTAAAATCTTATTTTCTTATTATTACATACTTATTACTCACATACACAGTGGCCATGGGCCCTTTTAGAGATGAGGGATCCTGAGTGCAGGCTCCGATTGGGCTCCCTTCTCTCTGGCGGCACAGTAGCATTGTGCCAGAGTCTACTGCACATGTGCAGGTCTCCGGGAACATGGAGTCCATGCCACGATCCCGGGCGCAGCTCTATTGCGCATGTGCAAGTCGCCGGAAAATAGTGATTGTATCGTTGGGCCAACAAAGAGGTGAGTATAAGAAAATGGGTGCGGGGTGTGCAGTGTGTGGGGCCCCCTGGACCCAGAGGCCCGAGTGCACTGGACACTTTGCACCCATTATAGATACACCAGTGTTCGTGGCACCTTTATTCATATTTTAGGAATGTTTTAATTAAGAAAATTCCTTTATTTATTTTTTTACCATATGAACAAACCTAACATGCGGTTCCCGCTGTTTTTAGCACTTCCGGTCTGGAAGTTCCATTTTCATCCAAATTAATAATCAAGTTTTTTACCTATAAATACTAGAAGTTGTACAAACAACAGTCTTCCTTAAAGAAAAGTGCGTTTCACGCACGAAACGCGTTGGTGACTAGTGGAACACCAAGTACACTTTGACATCGCCATCCAGCAATCCCGGCACCATCCTGCTCCCAACCAATGAAGTGGCAATATACCAGGAGCCAGGGACAGCCACATTGGAGACAACCATAAGGCTGAGGAATCCTGCGACAGTTACAAGGTAGGGACAGGTACATCATCTGGATTGGCGGACCCTGGATGCCCACACCTATGCTCCAAAGGGGCTGTAAACATATTTTTGTTTTTCACTAACAAATTATTTTATATTTTTACAGCTGCCATGATTAAGCTTAGTGCTCAATTTCATTTTACTATATTATTATTAGTTTCTTTTAATCCAATTGCAACTTTTTTTAGTCACAGCCGCTAGAGACCGATGTCCTGTTCAGGACATAGATGGAACATCCAGAGCTTAATGGGGTCATCAAAGAGGCAGAGGTGGAATGATAGAAGAATGGGTGAAGATAGAGGTGAAAGGCGGGATGTACTAAGCAGTAAAATTACCTCAAACCTGCAAAAACTGCTGTTTTTTGAGCTTTGTCTCAATCCCAATATGTATGGAGCTCCAGAAAGCAAAACCTTGCAGAGCTTGAGCCCAATAAGCAACACCATCTATAGCTGGTGTTGCCTATAGAAGCCTATGGGCTCTTTTCCACATTGAGTCACTGGAGAGGGATTCAAAGGGCTACCCCCCTCCCCCTTCCCCATGGGGCTTGCACATGCACTGGCCGACGGTCGCAATAGGACTTCCAGTTCACAAACCCAGAAGTCTCACATCGTGAGGGACAGCTCTTATCGGAAGAGCTGTCCTGAGCGTAAATATTCATGCATATAGCTTTAATAAACTGCGGTATGTATATGAAAATTGGCAGGATTTGCAATACATGGAACATCCAGTCCAAAGAGAGGTGGAGAGACAGACAGCTGATTTAAGGGATTGGGGTGCCTTGGGGACATAAAACAGGGGTGCCCCTATTGTCTAAAATTAAAAATTCCATCACAAAACAAACATTAGATTAACATATATTCAAATACAGAGGGTCACACATGCACTAGCAGTATTTACTATAGATTTATAAAGGGCCCTCAACATGCACTCTCTAATGGTAAGCCAAGTTTATGTGGTAGCTGGCCACACCTCCTCTGGTATCGGGCCACACCCCTTAAGCATGGGCCTTTACCAGTGCATTCTTCTGGTGGTTTCTTCACACCCCAGTCCAACATTGTGTGTGCCACATTTTTGGGTGAGAATGTAGTAGAACTCTGTGCTGCTTTTAGTTATTTTTTGATAATCGCTTTGTTACAAATCATTCTGAAGGAAATCAGTCGGGATGCCATGCAAAGGACAATATCACAGGACAATATCGCAGTGATGTCCACAAAGTAAGGATTGCATCCCAACAGTGCCTGACAATATTTTGAACATTCTTCTCCCTGATAGTGTTGCCACGGTTTAGTTCAAAAACCCATGCTGGAGGGGTAATGAATGAAGAGGACTTCCCTGACAAATGAATTTTTTGGCCAGTGAGGTCTCACAGATTATTTTGCTGAAGATATTTGCACTTTGTCAATAATCAGCTTGAAGGGGGGCGTGGCCTGGAGTAGCTAGAGGGAGGTTGCGTTTGCTCAGCTCTCCCGCTGATATCCTTCATTTCTCTTGATTGCTGTGCTAATTCTTCCCCTCATGCTGCCAGAGAAGTGAGGGAATGGTTCCTGACTATCGGAGACTCTGTGTGGGGACTTTTCTGTGGTGATTTACTGCGTGATTCGCGGAGTGCTCTTGACGGCCTGTTCTCCGCTCCTGTTGTTGGTGTTTTAGCCTCCGGCTCCCGGGACTGGTCAGTGATCGTATACTTACCCTGTGGCTCTCATCCTGCTGGCGGTTGTCTTCAGTGGAAGATCCTGGTTGCTTCATCCGACTGCTGCGGTGTTTGTGAGGTGGGATTGAAGCTTGGTGCCATCGTGTCTCTGTGCCCATCACGGTTGCTGGTGAGATTTGGTGGTGTGCCGGCCGCCGCCATTTTGACGCTGGCTCCCGTCTTCCCTGCTTGATCCTGGTATAACGATGGCTGTCTCTGTACAACAGATCCTTCTGGCTGTAAATGCCTCTACTGAAAGGCTTCTTGCTCAGTTAGATGCTACATTAGCAGCTGATGTCTTCTGTGAAGGAAACCCTCGGGTCGCTGTTACCTGAACTCCTCCTGGACTTATCTGTTGCACGAGATGTACTTTTCGCTAGAGATGAGCGCCTGAAATTTTTCGGGTTTTGTGTTTTGGTTTTGGGTTCGGTTCCGCGGCCGTGTTTTGGGTTCGAACGCGTTTTGGCAAAACCTCACCGAATTTTTTTTGTCGGATTCGGGTGTGTTTTGGATTCGGGTGTTTTTTTCAAAAAACACTAAAAAACAGCTTAAATCATAGAATTTGGGGGTCATTTTGATCCCAAAGTATTATTAACCTCAAAAACCATAATTTACACTCATTTTCAGTCTATTCTGAATACCTCACACCTCACAATATTATTTTTAGTCCTAAAATTTGCACCGAGGTCGCTGTGTGAGTAAGATAAGCGACCCTAGTGGCCGACACAAACACCGGGCCCATCTAGGAGTGGCACTGCAGTGTCACGCAGGATGTCCCTTCCAAAAAACACTCCCCAAACAGCACATGACGCAAAGAAAAAAAGAGGCGCAATGAGGTAGCTGTGTGAGTAAGATTAGCGACCCTAGTGGCCGACATAAACACCGGGCCCATCTAGGAGTGGCACTGCAGTGTCACGCAGGATGTCCCTTCCAAAAAACCCTCCCCAAACAGCACATGACGCAAAGAAAAAAAGAGGCGCAATGAGGTAGCTGACTGTGTGAGTAAGATTAGCGACCCTAGTGGCCGACACAAACACCGGGCCCATCTAGGAGTGGCACTGCAGTGTCACGCAGGATGTCCCTTCCAAAAAACCCTCCCCAATCAGCACATGATGCAAAGAAAAAGAAAAGAAAAAAGAGGTGCAAGATGGAATTGTCCTTGGGCCCTCCCACCCACCCTTATGTTGTATAAACAAAACAGGACATGCACACTTTAACCAACCCATCATTTCAGTGACAGGGTCTGCCACACGACTGTGACTGATATGACGGGTTGGTTTGGACCCCCCCCAAAAAAGAAGCAATTAATCTCTCCTTGCACAAACTGGCTCTACAGAGGCAAGATGTCCACCTCATCTTCACCCTCCGATATATCACCGTGTACATCCCCCTCCTCACAGATTATCAATTCGTCCCCACTGGAATCCACCATCTCAGCTCCCTGTGTACTTTGTGGAGGCAATTGCTGCTGGTCAATGTCTCCGCGGAGGAATTGATTATAATTCATTTTAATGAACATCATCTTCTCCACATTTTCTGGATGTAACCTCGTACGCCGATTGCTGACAAGGTGAGCGGCGGCACTAAACACTCTTTCGGAGTACACACTTGTGGGAGGGCAACTTAGGTAGAATAAAGCCAGTTTGTGCAAGGGCCTCCAAATTGCCTCTTTTTCCTGCCAGTATAAGTACGGACTGTGTGACGTGCCTACTTGGATGCGGTCACTCATATAATCCTCCACCATTCTATCAATGTTGAGAGAATCATATGCAGTGACAGTAGACGACATGTCCGTAATCGTTGTCAGGTCCTTCAGTCCGGACCAGATGTCAGCATCAGCAGTCGCTCCAGACTGCCCTGCATCACCGCCAGCGGGTGGGCTCGGAATTCTGAGCCTTTTCCTCGCACCCCCAGTTGCGGGAGAATGTGAAGGAGGAGATGTTGACAGGTCGCGTTCCGCTTGACTTGACAATTTTGTCACCAGCAGGTCTTTCAACCCCAGCAGACTTGTGTCTGCCGGAAAGAGAGATCCAAGGTAGGCTTTAAATCTAGGATCGAGCACGGTGGCCAAAATGTAGTGCTCTGATTTCAACAGATTGACCACCCGTGAATCCTTGTTAAGCGAATTAAGGGCTGCATCCACAAGTCCCACATGCCTAGCGGAATCGCTCCCTTTTAGCTCCTTCTTCAATGCCTCCAGCTTCTTCTGCAAAAGCCTGATGAGGGGAATGACCTGACTCAGGCTGGCAGTGTCTGAACTGACTTCACGTGTGGCAAGTTCAAAGGGCATCAGAACCTTGCACAACGTTGAAATCATTCTCCACTGCACTTGAGACAGGTGCATTCCACCTCCTATATCGTGCTCAATTGTATAGGCTTGAATGGCCTTTTGCTGCTCCTCCAACCTCTGAAGCATATAGAGGGTTGAATTCCACCTCGTTACCACTTCTTGCTTCAGATGATGGCAGGGCAGGTTCAGTAGTTTTTGGTGGTGCTCCAGTCTTCTGTACGTGGTGCCTGTACGCCGAAAGTGTCCCGCAATTTTTCTGGCCACCGACAGCATCTCTTGCACGCCCCTGTCGTTTTTTAAAAAATTCTGCACCACCAAATTCAAGGTATGTGCAAAACATGGGACGTGCTGGAATTTGCCCATATTTAATGCACACACAATATTGCTGGCGTTGTCCGATGCCACAAATCCACAGGAGAGTCCAATTGGGGTAAGCCATTCCGCGATGATCTTCCTCAGTTGCCGTAAGAGGTTTTCAGCTGTGTGCGTATTCTGGAAAGCGGTGATACAAAGCGTAGCCTGCCTAGGAAAGAGTTGGCGTTTGCAAGATGCTGCTACTGGTGCCGCAGCTGCTGTTCTTGCGGCGGGAGTCCATACATCTACCCAGTGGGCTGTCACAGTCATATAGTCCTGACCCTGCCCTGCTCCACTTGTCCACATGTCCGTGGTTAAGTGGACATTGGGTACAACTGCATTTTTTAGGACACTGGTGAGTCTTTTTCTGACGACGGTGACCGTGAACTACCGTACTGTACTGTGTCTGCAGCTAATATAGACTGGTTGATAAAGAGAAGATGTCTATGTAACTATGTATGTATAAAGAAGAATGAAAAAAATCCACGGTTAGGTGGTATACAATTATGGACGGACTGCCTGCCGAGTGCAGACACAGAGGTAGCCACAGCCGTGAACTACCGTACTGTACTGTGTCTGCAGCTAATATAGACTGGTTGATAAAGAGAAGATGTCTATGTAACTATGTATGTATAAAGAAGAATGAAAAAAAATCCACGGTTAGGTGGTATACAATTATGGACGGACTGCCTGCCGAGTGCAGACACAGAGGTAGCCACAGCCGTGAACTACCGTACTGTACTGTGTCTGCAGCTAATATAGACTGGTTGATAAAGAGAAGATGTCTATGTAACTATGTATGTATAAAGAAGAATGAAAAAAATCCACGGTTAGGTGGTATTACAATTATGGACGGACTGCCTGCCGAGTGCAGAGACACAGAGGTAGCCACAGCCGTGAACTACCGTACTGTGTCTGCTGCGACTGGATGATAAATGATATAAAAAATATATATATATCACTACTGCAGCCGGACAGGTATATATTATATATTATATAATGACGGACCTGCTGGACACTGTCTGTCAGCAGAATGAGTTTTATTTTTATAGAATAAAAAAAAAAAAACACACAAGTGAAGTCACACGACGAGTGTTTAACTTTTTCAGGCAATCACAATATAAGTATACTACTAACTATACTGGTGGTCAGTGTGGTCAGGTCACTGGTCAGTCACACTGGCAGTGGCACTCCTGCAGCAAAAGTGTGCACTGTTTAATTTTAATATAATATGTACTCCTGGCTCCTGCTATAACCTATAACTGGCACTGCAGTAGTGCTCCCCAGTCTCCCCCACAATTATAAGCTGTGTGAGCTGAGCAGTCAGACAGATATATAATATATATAGATGATGCAGCACACTGGCCTGAGCCTGAGCAGTGCACACAGATATGGTATGTGACTGACTGAGTCACTGTGTGTATCGCTTTTTTCAGGCAGAGAACGGATATATTAAATAAACTGCACTGTGTGTCTGGTGGTCACTCACTATATAATATATTATGTACTCCTGGCTCCTGCTATAACCTATAACTGGCACTGCAGTAGTGCTCCCCAGTCTCCCCCACAATTATAAGCTGTGTGAGCTGAGCAGTCAGACAGATATATATATAATATTATATATAGATAATAGATGATGCAGCACACTGGCCTGAGCCTGAGCAGTGCACACAGATATGGTATGTGACTGACTGACTGAGTCACTGTGTGTATCGCTTTTTTCAGGCAGAGAACGGATATATTAAATAAACTGCACTGTGTGTCTGGTGGTCACTCACTATATAATATATTATGTACTCCTGGCTCCTGCTATAACCTATAACTGGCACTGCAGTAGTGCTCCCCAGTCTCCCCCACAATTATAAGCTGTGTGAGCTGAGCAGTCAGACAGATATATATAATATTATATATAGATAATAGATGATGCAGCACACTGGCCTGAGCCTGAGCAGTGCACACAGATATGGTATGTGACTGACTGAGTCACTGTGTGTATCGCTTTTTTCAGGCAGAGAACGGATATATTAAATAAACTGCACTGTGTGTCTGGTGGTCACTCACTATATAATATATTATGTACTCCTGGCTCCTGCTATAACCTATAACTGGCACTGCAGTAGTGCTCCCCAGTCTCCCCCACAATTATAAGCTGTGTGAGCTGAGCAGTCAGACAGATATATATAATATTATATATAGATAATAGATGATGCAGCACACTGGCCTGAGCCTGAGCAGTGCACACAGATATGGTATGTGACTGACTGAGTCACTGTGTGTATCGCTTTTTTCAGGCAGAGAACGGATATATTAAATAAACTGCACTGTGTGTCTGGTGGTCACTCACTATATAATATGTACTCCTGGCTCCTGCTATAACCTATAACTGGCACTGCAGTAGTGCTCCCCAGTCTCCCCCACAATTATAAGCTGTGTGAGCTGAGCAGTCAGACAGATATATATAATATTATATATAGATAATAGATGATGCAGCACACTGGCCTGAGCCTGAGCAGTGCACACAGATATGGTATGTGACTGAGTCACTGTGTGCTGTGTATCGCTTTTTTCAGGCAGAGAACGGATTATAAAGTAAACTGCACTGTCCTCACTAGTAAACTCTCTCCACTCAGTCTCTACACTTCTACAGTAACAGTACTCCTCCTAGTCAGCTCCAGTAAATCTCTCTCAGTCTCTTATAATCTAAATGGAGAGGACGCCAGCCACGTCCTCTCCCTATCAATCTCAATGCACGTGTGAAAATGGCGGCGACGCGCGGCTCCTTATATAGAATCCGAGTCTCGCGATAGAATCCGAGCCTCGCGAGAATCCGACAGCGTCATGATGACGTTCGGGCGCGCTCGGGTTAACCGAGCAAGGCGGGAAGATCCGAGTCGCTCGGACCCGTGAAAAAAAACATGAAGTTCTGGCGGGTTCGGATTCAGAGAAACCGAACCCGCTCATCTCTACTTTTCGCCTCACCCATTGTGCGAGATGTGCCTCTCGCCTCACCTGATGTGCACGCTGTACTCCTGGACTCGCCTGCTGTACAAGACATGCTCCTGTACTCCCTTGCAATACAGGAGGTGCTTTCACCCGTGTCTGTGTTTCTTCCTGCTAAGGGATTCATTGATTCTGGCCATAATATCCTGTCAATAGATTTTACCCTTCTAGGGCCTAGGTTCCAGTTTTGTGCCCGCTCACCAACATACTTCCAGTATCGATTTATAAGTCCATGGATGGCTGGGAAGTTTCGATATTTGGCTTATAAGTATTTTCTCTAACGTCCTAGTGGATGTTGGGGACTCCGTAAGGACCATGGGGAATAGACGGGCTCTGCAGGAGACAGGGCACTTTAAGAAAGAATTTGGATACTGGTGTGCTCTGGCTCCTCCCTCTATGTCCCTCCTCCAGACCTCAGTTTGAATCTGTGCCCCGACGAGCTGGGTGCTACTTAGTGAGCTCTCCTGAGCTTGCTAGAAGAAAGTATTTTGTTAGGTTTTTTTATTTTCAGAGAGATCTGCTGGCAACAGACTCTCTGCAGCGTGGGACTGAGGGGAGAGAAGCAGCCCTACTCACTGAAGATAGGTCCTGCTTCTTAGGCTACTGGACACCATTAGCTCCAGAGGATCGTACACAGGATTTCACCCTTTGTCGTCCGATCCCGGAGCCGCGCCGCCGTCCCCCTCGCAGAGCCGGAAGACAGAAGCCGGTGACAGAAGCAAGAAGACTTCAAAAGCGGCGGCAGAAGACTCCAGTCTTCAAACTGAGGTAGCGCACAGCACTGCAGCTGTGCGCCATTGCTCCCACATTAAACCCACACACTCCGGTCACTGTAGGGTGCAGGGCGCAGGGGGGGGCGCCCTGGGCAGCAATTAGGAACCTCTTGGCAAAAAGTAGCATATATACAGTTGGGCACTGTATATATGCATGAGCCCCTGCCATTATTTTACACACAAACGCGGGACAGAAGCCCGCCGCTGAGGGGCGGGGCTTCTTCCTCAGCACTCACCAGCGCCATTTTCTCTCCACAGCTCCGCTGAGAGGAAGCTCCCCAGGCTCTCCCCTGCAGAAACACGGTAGAAAGAGGGTAAAAAGAGAGGGGGGGCACATAAATTAGGCGCAAAAAGCTTTATATACAGCAGCTACTGGGTTAACACTAAGTTACTGTGTGATTCCTGGGTCATATAGCGCTGGGGTGTGTGCTGGCATACTCTTTCTCTGTCTCTCCAAAGGGCCTTGTGGGGGAACTGTCTTCAAAAAGAGCATCCCCTGTATGTGTGTGGCGTGTCGGTACGCTTGTGTCGACATGTTTGACGAGGAAGGCTATGTGGAAGCAGAGCGGGAGCAAATGAATGTGGGGTCGCCGCCGATGGCGCCGACACCTGATTGGATGGATATGTGGAAGGTTTTAAATGATAATGTTAATTCCTTGAATAAAAGGTTGGATAAAGTTGAAACCTTAGGACAGTCAGGGTCTCAGCCCATCCTATGTCGCCGAGGCCGTCAGGGTCTCAGAAGCGCCCACTATCCCAAATTGTTGACACAGACACCGACACGGAGTCTGACTCCAGTGTCGGCTATGATGATGCAAAGTTACAGCCTAAATTGGCTAAAGCTATACGTTATATGATTATAGCAATGAAGGAGGTGTTGCACATCACAGAGGAAACCCCAGTCCCTGACAAGAGGGTTCATATGTATGGGGAAAAAAGGCAGGAGGTGACCTTTCCCCCTTCACATGAGCTAAATTAGTTATGTGAAAAGGCTTGGGAATCTCCAGATAAGAAACTGCAGATTTCCAAATGGATACTTATGGCGTATCCTTTCCCGCCAACGGACAGGTTACGCTGGGAATCCTCCCCTAGGGTGGATAAAGCTCTAACACGCTTATCCAAGAGGGTAGCCCTGCCGTCACAGGATACGGCCACCCTAAAAGATGCTGCGGATAGAAAGCAAGAGGGTACCCTGAAGTCCATTTATACACATTCAGGTACCTTACTAAGGCCGGCAATTGCGTCAGCCTGGGTGTGTAGTGCTGTAGCAGCATGGACGGATACCTTATCTGAGGAACTGGATACCTTAGGCAAGGATACTATATTAATGACCCTGGGGCATATAAAAAACGCTGTCCTATATATGAGAGATGCTCACAGAGACATTAGCCTACTGGGCTCTAGAATAAATGCAATGTCGATTTCTGCCAGAAGGGTCCTGTGGACTCTGCAATGGACAGGCGATGCCGACTCAAAAAGGCACATGGAGGTTTTACCTTACAAGGGTGAGGAATTGTTTGGAGAGGGTCTCTCGGACCTGGTCTCCACAGCTACTGCTGGAAAGTCAAATTTTTTGCCATATGTTCCCTCACAACCTAAGAAAGCACCGTATTACCAAATGCAGTCCTTTCGTTCACAAAAAGGCAAGAAAGTCCGAGGTGCGTCCTTTCTTGCCAGAGGCAAGGGTAGAGGAAAGAAGCTGCACAACACAGCTAGTTCCCAGGAACAGAAGTCCTCCCCGGCTTCTACTAAATCCACCGCATGACGCTGGGGCTCCACAGGCGGAGCTAGGCCCGGTGGGTGCGCGTCTCCGAAATTTCAGCCACGAGTGGGTTCACTCCCTGGTGGATCCCTGGGTAATAGAGATTGTGTCTCAGGGATACAAGCTGGAATTCGAGGAGATGCCCCCTCACCGATACCTCAAATCGGCCCTGCCAGCTTCCCCTTAGAGAGGGAAATTGTGTTAGCTGCAATTCACAAATTGTATCTTCAGCAGGTGGTGGTCAAGGTTCCCCTCCTTCAACAAGGAAAGGGTTATTATTCGACCATGTTTGTGGTTCCGAAACCGGACGGTTCGGTCAGACCCATATTGAATTTAACATCCCTGAACATATACCTGAAAAGGTTCAAGTTCAAGATGGAATCGCTCAGAGCGGTCATCGCAAGCCTGGAAGGGAGGGATTTTATGGTGTCTCTGGACATAAAGGATGCATACCTTCATGTCCCCATTTATCCACCTCATCAGGCGTACCTCAGATTTATGGTACAGGATTGTCATTACCAATTCCAGACGTTGCCGTTTGGTCTCTCCACGGCACCGAGAATTTTTACCAAGGTAATGGCGGAAATGATGGTGCTCCTGCGAAAGCAAGGGGTCACAATTATCCCATACTTGGACGATCTCCTCATAAAGGCGAGGTCCAGAGAGCAGTTGCTGATCAGCGTAGCACGCTCTCGGGAAGTGTTACAACAGCATGGCTGGATTGTAAATATTCCAAAGTCGCAGTTGATTCCTACGACTCGTCTGCCCTTCCTGGGCATGATTCTGGACACAGACCAGAAGAGGGTTTATCTCCCGATGGAGAAGGCTCAGGAGCTCATGACACTGGTCAGAGACCTATTAAAACCAAAACAGATGTCGGTGCATCACTGCACGCGAGTCCTGGGAAAGATGGTGGCATCATACGAGGCCATTCCCTTTGGCAGGTTCCATGCGAGGACCTTTCAATGGGATCTGTTGGACAAGTGGTCCGGATCACATCTACAGATGCATCGGCTGATCACCCTATCCCCCAGGGCCAGGGTGTCTCTCCTGTGGTGGCTGCAGAGTGCTCACCTTCTCGAGAGCCGCAGATTCGGCATTCAGGACTGGGTCCTGGTGACCACGGATGCAAGCCTCCGAGGGTGGGGGGCAGTCACACAGGGAAGAAATTTCCAAGGTCTGTGGTCAAGTCAGGAGACTTGCCTTCACATCAATATCCTGGAACTAAGGGCCATATACAACGCCCTAAGTCAAGCAGACACCCTGCTTCGCGACCAATCGGTGCTGATTCAGTCAGACAACATCACCGCAGTGGCTCATGTAAACCGCCAAGGCGGCACAAGGAGCAGGGTGGCGATGGCGGAAGCCACCAAAATTCTTCGCTGGGCGGAGAATCACGTAAGAGCACTATCAGCAGTGTTCATTCCGGGAGTGGACAACTGGGAAGCAGACTTCCTCAGCAGGCACGACCTCCACCCGGGAGAGTGGGGACTTCATCAAGAAGTCTTCACGCAGATTGCAAGTCGGTGGGAACTGCCACAGGTGGACATGATGGCATCCCGCCTCAACAAAAAGCTACAGAGGTATTGCGTTAGGTCAAGAGACCCTCAGGCGATAGCTGTAGACGCACTAGTGACACCGTGGGTGTTCCAGTCGGTTTATGTATTTCCTCCTCTTCCTCTCATACCCAAGGTGCTGAGAATCATAAGAAAAAGAGGAGTGAGAACAATACTCATTGTTCCGGATTGGCCAAGAAGGACTTGGTATCCAGATCTGCAAGAAATGCTCACAGAGGACCCATGGCCTCTGCCTCTAAGACAGGACTTGTTGCAACAGGGGCCCTGTCTGTTCCAAGACTTACCGCGGCTGCGTTTGATGGCATGGCGGTTGAACGCCGGATCCTAGCAGAAAAAGGCATTCCGGATGAGGTTATTCCTACGCTGATAAAGGCTAGGAAGGACGTGACGGCTAAACATTATCACCGTATATGGTGAAAATATGTTGCTTGGTGTGAGGCCAGGAATGCCCCTACGGAGGAATTCCAGCTGGGCCGTTTCCTTCACTTCCTACAGTCGGGAGTGACTTTGGGCCTGAAATTGGGTTCCATTAAGGTCCAGATTTCGGTCCTATCCATTTTCTTTCAAAAAGAACTGGCTTCTCTTCCTGAAGTTCAGACGTTTGTAAAGGGAGTGCTGCATATTCAGCCCCCTTTTGTGCCTCCAGTGGCACCTTGGGATCTTAACGTGGTGTTGAATTTCCTGAAGTCACACTGGTTTGAGCCACTCAAGACCGTGGAGTTAAAATTTCTCACGTGGAAGGTGGTCATGCTATTAGCCTTGGCTTCAGCTAGGCGTGTGTCAGAATTAGCGGCTTTGTCACATAAAAGCCCCTATCTGGTTTTCCATATGGACAGGGCAGAATTGCGGACCCATCCACAATTTCTGCCAAAAGTGGTGTCATCTTTTCATATGAACCAACCTATTGTGGTGCCTGTGGCTACTCGTGACTTGGAGGATTCCGAGTTACTAGATGTGGTCAGGGCTTTGAAGGTTTATGTAGCCAGAACGGCTAGAGTCAGGAAAACTGAGTTGCTGTTTATCCTGTATGCATCCAACAAGCTGGGTGCTCCTGCTTCAAAGCAAACTATTGCTCGCTGGATCTGTAACACGATTCAGCAGGCTCATTCTGTGGCTGGATTGCCGCTTCCAAAATCAGTAAAAGCCCACTCCACAAGGAAGGTGGGCTCTTCTTGGGCGGCTGCCCGAGGGGTCTCGGCATTACAGCTTTGCCAAGCAGCTACTTGGTCAGGTTCGAACACTTTTGCAAAGTTTTACAAGTTTGATACTCTGGCTGAGGAGGACCTAGTGTTTGCTCATTCGGTGCTGCAGAGTCATCCGCACTCTCCCGCCCGTTTGGGAGTTTTGGTATAATCCCCATGGTCCTTACGGAGTCCCCAGCATCCACTAGGACGTTAGAGAAAATAAGATTTTACTTACCGGTAAATCTATTTCTCGTAGTCCGTAGTGGATGCTGGGCGCCCGTCCCAAGTTCGGACTTCTTCTGCAATACTTGTATGTAGTTATTGCTTAAATAAGGGTTATGTTGTGGTTGCATCAAGGTTGATCTGATGCTCCGTTGTTGTTCATACTGTTAACTGGGTAAGTTTATCACAAGTTATACGGTGTGATTGGTATGACTGGTATGAGTCTTGCCCTGGATTCCAAAATCCTTTCCTTGTACTGTCAGCTCTTCCGGGCACAGTTTCTCTAACTGAGGTCTGGAGGAGGGACATAGAGGGAGGAGCCAGAGCACACCAGTATCCAAATTCTTTCTTAAAGTGCCCTGTCTCCTGTAGAGATGAGCGCCGGAAATTTTTCGGGTTTTGTGTTTTGGTTTTGGGTTCGGTTCCGCGGCCGTGTTTTGGGTTCGACCGCGTTTTGGCAAAACCTCACCGAATTTTTTTTGTCGGATTCGGGTGTGTTTTGGATTCGGGTGTTTTTTTCCAAAAAACCTAAAAAACAGCTTAAATCATAGAATTTGGCGGTCATTTTGATCCCAAAGTATTATTAACCTCAAAAACCATAATTTCCACTCATTTTCAGTCTATTCTGAATACCTCACACCTCACAATATTATTTTTAGTCCTAAAATTTGCACCGAGGTCGCTGTGTGAGTAAGATAAGCGACCCTAGTGGCCGACACAAACACCGGGCCCATCTAGGAGTGGCACTGCAGTGTCACGCAGGATGGCCCTTCCAAAAAACCCTCCCCAAACAGCACATGACGCAAAGAAAAAAAGAGGCGCAATGAGGTAGCTGTGTGAGTAAGATTAGCGACCCTAGTGGCCGACACAAACACCGGGCCCATCTAGGAGTGGCACTGCAGTGTCACGCAGGATGTCCCTTCCAAAAAACCCTCCCCAAACAGCACATGACGCAAAGAAAAAAAGAGGCGCAATGAGGTAGCTGTGTGAGTAAGATAAGCGACCCTAGTGGCCGACACAAACACCGGGCCCATCTAGGAGTGTCACTGCAGTGTCACGCAGGATGTCCCTTCCAAAAAACCCTCCCCAAACAGCACATGGCGCAAAGAAAAAAAGAGGCGCAATGAGGTAGCTGTGTGAGTAAGGTAAGCGACCCTAGTGGCCGACACAAACACCGGGCCCATCTAGGAGTGGCACTGCAGTGTCACGCAGGATGTCCCTTCCAAAAAACCCTCCCCAAACAGCACATGACGCAAAGAAAAAGAAAAGAAAAAAGAGGTGCAAGATGGAATTGTCCTTGGGCCCTCCCACCCACCCTTATGTTGTATAAACAAAACAGGACATGCACACTTTAACCAACCCATCATTTCAGTGACAGGGTCTGCCACACGACTGTGACTGATATGACGGGTTGGTTTGGACCCCCCCCAAAAAAGAAGCAATTAATCTCTCCTTGCACAAACTGGCTCTACAGAGGCAAGATGTCCACCTCATCATCACCCTCCGATATATCACCGTGTACATCCCCCTCCTCACAGATTATCAATTCGTCCCCACTGGAATCCACCATCTCAGCTCCCTGTGTACTTTGTGGAGGCAATTGCTGCTGGTCAATGTCTCCGCGGAGGAATTGATTATAATTCATTTTAATGAACATCATCTTCTCCACATTTTCTGGATGTAACCTCGTACGCCGATTGCTGACAAGGTGAGCGGCGGCACTAAACACTCTTTCGGAGTACACACTTGTGGGAGGGCAACTTAGGTAGAATAAAGCCAGTTTGTGCAAGGGCCTCCAAATTGCCTCTTTTTCCTGCCAGTATAAGTACGGACTGTGTGACGTGCCTACTTGGATGCGGTCACTCATATAATCCTCCACCATTCTATCAATGTTGAGAGAATCATATGCAGTGACAGTAGACGACATGTCCGTAATCGTTGTCAGGTCCTTCAGTCCGGACCAGATGTCAGCATCAGCAGTCGCTCCAGACTGCCCTGCATCACCGCCAGCGGGTGGGCTCGGAATTCTGAGCCTTTTCCTCGCACCCCCAGTTGCGGGAGAATGTGAAGGAGGAGATGTTGACAGGTCGCGTTCCGCTTGACTTGACAATTTTGTCACCAGCAGGTCTTTCAACCCCAGCAGACTTGTGTCTGCCGGAAAGAGAGATCCAAGGTAGGCTTTAAATCTAGGATCGAGCACGGTGGCCAAAATGTAGTGCTCTGATTTCAACAGATTGACCACCCGTGAATCCTTGTTAAGCGAATTAAGGGCTCCATCCACAAGTCCCACATGCCTAGCGGAATCGCTCCGTGTTAGCTCCTCCTTCAATGTCTCCAGCTTCTTCTGCAAAAGCCTGATGAGGGGAATGACCTGACTCAGGCTGGCAGTGTCTGAACTGACTTCACGTGTGGCAAGTTCAAAGGGCATCAGAACCTTGCACAACGTTGAAATCATTCTCCACTGCGCTTGAGACAGGTGCATTCCACCTACTATATCGTGCTCAATTGTATAGGCTTGAATGGCCTTTTGCTGCTCCTCCAACCTCTGAAGCATATAGAGGGTTGAATTCCACCTCGTTACCACTTCTTGCTTCAGATGATGGCAGGGCAGGTTCAGTAGTTTTTGGTGGTGCTCCAGTCTTCTGTACGTGGTGCCTGTACGCCGAAAGTGTCCCGCAATTCTTCTGGCCACCGACAGCATCTCTTGCACGCCCCTGTCGTTTTTTAAAAAATTCTGCACCACCAAATTCAAGGTATGTGCAAAACATGGGACGTGCTGGAATTTGCCCATATTTAATGCACACACAATATTGCTGGCGTTGTCCGATGCCACAAATCCACAGGAGAGTCCAATTGGGGTAAGCCATTCCGCGATGATCTTCCTCAGTTGCCGTAAGAGGTTTTCAGCTGTGTGCGTATTCTGGAAAGCGGTGATACAAAGCGTAGCCTGCCTAGGAAAGAGTTGGCGTTTGCGAGATGCTGCTACTGGTGCCGCCGCTGCTGTTCTTGCGGCGGGAGTCCATACATCTACCCAGTGGGCTGTCACAGTCATATAGTCCTGACCCTGCCCTGCTCCACTTGTCCACATGTCCGTGGTTAAGTGGACATTGGGTACAACTGCATTTTTTAGGACACTGGTGAGTCTTTTTCTGACGTCCGTGTACATTCTCGGTATCGCCTGCCTAGAGAAGTGGAACCTAGATGGTATTTGGTAACGGGGGCACACTGCCTCAATAAATTGTCTAGTTCCCTGTGAACTAACGGCGGATACCGGACGCACGTCTAACACCAACATAGTTGTCAAGGCCTCAGTTATCCGCTTTGCAGCAGGATGACTGCTGTGATATTTCATCTTCCTCGCAAAGGACTGTTGAACAGTCAATTGCTTACTGGAAGTAGTACAAGTGGGCTTACGACTTCCCCTCTGGGATGACCATCGACTCCCAGCAGCAACAACAGCAGCGCCAGCAGCAGTAGGCGTTACACGCAAGGATGCATCGGAGGAATCCCAGGCAGGAGAGGACTCGTCAGAATTGCCAGTGACATTGCCTGCAGGACTATTGGCATTCCTGGGGAAGGAGGAAATTGACACTGAGGGAGTTGGTGGGGTGGTTTGCGTGAGCTTGGTTACAAGAGGAAGGGATTTACTGGTCAGTGGACTGCTTCCGCTGTCACCCAAAGTTTTTGAACTTGTCACTGACTTATTATGAATGCGCTGCAGGTGACGTATAAGGGAGGATGTTCCGAGGTGGTTAACGTCCTTACCCCTACTTATTACAGCTTGACAAAGGGAACACACGGCTTGACACCTGTTGTCCGCATTTCTGGTGAAATACTTCCACACCGAAGAGCTGATTTTTTTGGTATTTTCACCAGGCATGTCAACGGCCATATTCCTACCACGGACAACAGGTGTCTCCCCGGGTGCCTGACTTAAACAAACCACCTCACCATCAGAATCCTCCTGGTCAATTTCCTCCCCAGCGCCAGCAACACCCATATCCTCCTCATCCTGGTGTACTTCAACACTGACATCTTCAATCTGACTATCAGGAACTGGACTGCGGGTGCTCCTTCCATCACTTGCAGGGGGCGTGCAAATGGTGGAAGGCGCATGCTCTTCACGTCCAGTGTTGGGAAGGTCAGGCATCGCAACCGACACAATTGGAGTCGGACTCTCCTTGTGGATTTGGGATTTCGAAGAACGCACAGTTCTTTGCGGTGCTACTGCTTTTGCCAGCTTTAGTCTTTTCATTTTTCTAGCGAGAGGCTGAGTGCTTCCATCCTCATGTGAAGCTGAACCACTAGCCATGAACATAGGCCAGGGCCTCAGCCGTTCCTTGCCACTCCGTGTGGTAAATGGCATATTGGCAAGTTTACGCTTCTCCTCCGACAATTTTATTTTAGGTTTTGGAGTCCTTTTTTTACTGATATTTGGTGTTTTGGATTTGACATGCTCTGTACTATGACATTGGGCATCGGCCTTGGCAGACGACGTTGCTGGCATTTCATCGTCTCGGCCATGACTAGTGGCAGCAGCTTCAGCACGAGGTGGAAGTGGATCTTGATCTTTCCCTAATTTTGGAACCTCAACATTTTTGTTCTCCATATTTTAATAGGCACAACTAAAAGGCACCTCAGGTAAACAATGGAGATGGATGGATTGGATACTAGTATACAATTATGGACGGGCTGCCGAGTGCCGACACAGAGGTAGCCACAGCCGTGAACTACCGCACTGTACTGTGTCTGCTGCTAATATATAGACTGGTTGATAAAGAGATAGTATACTCGTAACTAGTATGTATGTATAAAGAAAGAAAAAAAAACCACGGTTAGGTGGTATATACAATTATGGACGGGCTGCCGAGTGCCGACACAGAGGTAGCCACAGCCGTGAACTACCGCACTGTACTGTGTCTGCTGCTAATATATAGACTGGTTGATAAAGAGATAGTATACTCGTAACTAGTATGTATGTATAAAGAAAGAAAAAAAAACCACGGTTAGGTGGTATATACAATTATGGACGGGCTGCCGAGTGCCGACACAGAGGTAGCCACAGCCGTGAACTACCGCACTGTACTGTGTCTGCTGCTAATATATAGACTGGTTGATAAAGAGATAGTATACTCGTAACTAGTATGTATGTATAAAGAAAGAAAAAAAAACCACGGTTAGGTGGTATATACAATTATGGACGGGCTGCCGAGTGCCGACACAGAGGTTGCCACAGCCGTGAACTACCGCACTGTACTGTGTCTGCTGCTAATATATAGACTGGTTGATAAAGAGATAGTATACTCGTAACTAGTATGTATGTATAAAGAAAGAAAAAAAAACCACGGTTAGGTGGTATATACAATTATGGACGGGCTGCCGAGTGCCGACACAGAGGTAGCCACAGCCGTGAACTACCGCACTGTACTGTGTCTGCTGCTAATATATAGACTGGTTGATAAAGAGATAGTATACTCGTAACTAGTATGTATGTATAAAGAAAGAAAAAAAAACCACGGTTAGGTGGTATATACAATTATGGACGGGCTGCCGAGTGCCGACACAGAGGTAGCCACAGCCGTGAACTACCGCACTGTACTGTGTCTGCTGCTAATATATAGACTGGTTGATAAAGAGATAGTATACTCGTAACTAGTATGTATGTATAAAGAAAGAAAAAAAAACCACGGTTAGGTGGTATATACAATTATGGACGGGCTGCCGAGTGCCGACACAGAGGTAGCCACAGCCGTGAACTACCGCACTGTACTGTGTCTGCTGCTAATATATAGACTGGTTGATAAAGAGATAGTATACTCGTAACTAGTATGTATGTATAAAGAAAGAAAAAAAAACCACGGTTAGGTGGTATATACAATTATGGACGGGCTGCCGAGTGCCGACACAGAGGTAGCCACAGCCGTGAACTACCGCACTGTACTGTGTCTGCTGCTAATATATAGACTGGTTGATAAAGAGATAGTATACTCGTAACTAGTATGTATGTATAAAGAAAGAAAAAAAAAACACGGTTAGGTGGTATATACAATTATGGACGGGCTGCCGAGTGCCGACACAGAGGTAGCCACAGCCGTGAACTACCGCACTGTACTGTGTCTGCTGCTAATATAGACTGGTTGATAAAGAGATGGTATACTCGTAACTAGTATGTATGTATAAAGAAAGAAAAAAAAAACACGGTTAGGTGGTATATACAATTATGGACGGGCTGCCGAGTGCCGACACAGAGGTAGCCACAGCCGTGAACTACCGCACTGTACTGTGTCTGCTGCTAATATAGACTGGTTGATAAAGAGATAGTATACTCGTAACTAGTATGACTATAAAGAAAGAAAAAAAAAACACGGTTAGGTGGTATATACAATTATGGACGGGCTGCCGAGTGCCGACACAGAGGTAGCCACAGCCGTGAACTACCGCACTGTACTGTGTCTGCTGCTAATATAGACTGGTTGATAAAGAGATAGTATACTACTAATATTATATATACTGGTGGTCAGGTCACTGGTCACTAGTCACACTGGCAGTGGCACTCCTGCAGCAAAAGTGTGCACTGTTTAATTTTAATATAATATTATGTACTCCTGGCTCCTGCTATAACCTATAACTGGCACTGCAGTGCTCCCCAGTCTCCCCCACAATTATAAGCTGTGTGAGCTGAGCACAGTCAGATATATATATACATTGATGCAGCACACTGGGCTGAGCAGTGCACACAGATATGGTATGTGACTGAGTCACTGTGTGTATCGTTTTTTTCAGGCAGAGAACGGATATATTAAATAAAACAAACAACTGCACTGTCTGGTGGTCACTGTGGTCGTCAGTCACTAAACTCTGCACTCTCTTCTACAGTATCACAGCCTCAGGTCAATCTCTCTCTCTCTCTCTCAACCCTAATCTAAATGGAGAGGACGCCAGCCACGTCCTCTCCCTATCAATCTCAATGCACGTGTGAAAATGGCGGCGACGCGCGGCTCCTTATATAGAATCCGAGTCTCGCGATAGAATCCGAGCCTCGCGAGAATCCGACAGCGTCATGACGACGTTCGGGCGCGCTCGGGTTAACCGAGCAAGGCGGGAAGATCCGAGTCGCTCGGACCCGTGAAAAAAAACATGAAGTTCGTGCGGGTTTGGATTCAGAGAAACCGAACCCGCTCATCTCTAGTCTCCTGCAGAGCCCATCTATTCCCCATGGTCCTTACGGAGTCCCCAGCATCCACTACGGACTACGAGAAATAGATTTACCGGTAAGTAAAATCTTATTTTTTCTCCTGTTCTATCTGGCCCTGGGTGACTGGGGATGTGACCATCTTCGCTATCCTACTTGCGCTGGAGGACTGGCCGGACTGTTACTCCATATGTGTTAAATAACACCTATTGTGATTTTATGTTGATGACGTTTCGTATTGTATAATGCGGAATTGATATACTCTTCTGGTTATGGGCCCTCCGTCTTTTGTTTTGTTTTATATATATATTGTTTATAAACTGGTTAGCGTTCTGCATGAGAAGCACACGATATCCTTGAACCGCGGGAGAGCTGGGTTTAGTCTAGCTATAAGGTCATCTTTAGTCTATTGCCCTTATCAGACATGTGCTTTAATATCCTTCTGCCTTAATATCCAGTGGTGGGGTGGGAAAGGGGGGGTTGGTTGGTTGGTTAGTGTAGTTCGGGGCGGGGTGGGGTCTTAGGGATCCAAGTATACCTGAGTTGGGGGTAGGCTATACAGGGTGGGGGGTTAATGGGTAAGTAGTTTAGTGGGGAGAGGGCTTTTGGGGATCCAGGTATACCTAGGTTGGGGTTAGGCTATACAGGGTGGGGGGTTATGCTGTGGTTTGTTTTGGGGTGTTTTGTTTTCATTTTATACTGCAGGGTTTTATGTTTTATTTCTATGTATGGCAGATGTCTAAGGATTTCACTTATTTTAATTGTATTCTATTAGAGATGAGCGGGTTCGGTTTCTCTGAATCCGAACCCGCCAGAACTTCATGTTTTTTTTCACGGGTCCGAGCGACTCGGATCTTCCCGCCTTGCTCGGTTAACCCGAGCGCGCCCGAACGTCATCATGACGCTGTCGGATTCTCGCGAGGCTCGGATTCTATCGCGAGACTCGGATTCTATATAAGGAGCCGCGCGTCGCCGCCATTTTCACACGTGCATTGAGATTGATAGGGAGAGGACGTGGCTGGCGTCCTCTCCGTTTAGAATAGATTAGAGAGACACTTGATTTACTAATTTTGGGGAGCATTAGGAGTACTCAGTACAGTGCAGAGTTTTGCTGATAGTGACCACCAGTTTTATTTATAATCCGTTCTCTGCCTGAAAAAAGCGATACACAGCACACAGTGACTCAGTCACATACCATATCTGTGTGCACTGCTCAGGCTCAGGCCAGTGTGCTGCATCATCTATTATCTATATATAATATTATATATATCTGTCTGACTGCTCAGCTCACACAGCTTATAATTGTGGGGGAGACTGGGGAGCACTACTGCAGTGCCAGTTATAGGTTATAGCAGGAGCCAGGAGTACATAATATATTATATAGTGAGTGACCACCAGACACACAGTGCAGTTTATTTAATATATCCGTTCTCTGCCTGAAAAAAGCGATACACACAGTGACTCAGTCAGTCACATACCATATCTGTGTGCACTGCTCAGGCTCAGGCCAGTGTGCTGCATCATCTATATATATTATATATCTGTCTGACTGCTCAGCTCACACAGCTTATAATTGTGGGGGAGACTGGGGAGCACTACTGCAGTGCCAGTTATAGGTTATAGCAGGAGCCAGGAGTACATAATATTATATTAAAATTAAACAGTGCACACTTTTGCTGCAGGAGTGCCACTGCCAGTGTGACTAGTGACCAGTGACCTGACCACCAGTATATATAATATTAGTAGTATACTATCTCTTTATCAACCAGTCTATATTAGCAGTAGACACAGTACAGTGCGGTAGTTCACGGCTGTGGCTACCTCTGTGTCGGCACTCGGCAGCCCGTCCATAATTGTATATACCACCTAACCGTGGTTTTTTTTTCTTTCTTTATACATACATACTAGTTACGAGTATACTATCTCTTTATCAACCAGTCTATATTAGCAGCAGACACAGTACAGTGCGGTAGTTCACGGCTGTGGCTACCTCTGTGTCGGCACTCGGCAGCCCGTCCATAATTGTATATACCACCTAACCGTGGTTTTTTTTTCTTTCTTTATACATACATACTAGTTACGAGTATACTATCTCTTTATCAACCAGTCTATATTAGCAGCAGACACAGTACAGTGCGGTAGTTCACGGCTGTGGCTACCTCTGTGTCGGCACTCGGCAGCCCGTCCATAATTGTATATACCACCTAACCGTGGTTTTTTTTTCTTTCTTTATACATACATACTAGTTACGAGTATACTATCTCTTTATCAACCAGTCTATATATTAGCAGCAGACACAGTACAGTGCGGTAGTTCACGGCTGTGGCTACCTCTGTGCCGGCACTCGGCAGCCCGTCCATAATTGTATATACCACCTAACCGTGGTTTTTTTTTCTTTCTTTATACATACATACTAGTTACGAGTATACTATCTCTTTATCAACCAGTCTATATTAGCAGCAGACACAGTACAGTGCGGTAGTTCACGGCTGTGGCTACCTCTGTGTCGGCACTCGGCAGTCCGTCCATAATTGTATATACCACCTAACCGTGGTTTTTTTTTCTTTCTTTATACATACATACTAGTTACGAGTATACTATCTCTTTATCAACCAGTCTATATATTAGCAGCAGACACAGTACAGTGCGGTAGTTCACGGCTGTGGCTACCTCTGTGTCGGCACTCGGCAGCCCGTCCATAATTGTATATACCACCTAACCGTGTTTTTTTTTTCTTTCTTTATACATACATACTAGTTACGAGTATACTATCTCTTTATCAACCAGTCTATATATTAGCAGCAGACACAGTACAGTGCGGTAGTTCACGGCTGTGGCTACCTCTGTGTCGGCACTCGGCAGCCCGTCCATAATTGTATATACCACCTAACCGTGGTTTTTTTTTCTTTCTTTATACATACATACTAGTTACGAGTATACTATCTCTTTATCAACCAGTCTATATTAGCAGCAGACACAGTACAGTGCGGTAGTTCACGGCTGTGGCTACCTCTGTGTCGGCACTCGGCAGCCCGTCCATAATTGTATATACCACCTAACCGTGGTTTTTTTTTCTTTCTTTATACATACATACTAGTTACGAGTATACTATCTCTTTATCAACCAGTCTATATATTAGCAGCAGACACAGTACAGTGCGGTAGTTCACGGCTGTGGCTACCTCTGTGTCGGCACTCGGCAGCCCGTCCATAATTGTATACTAGTATCCAATCCATCCATCTCCATTGTTTACCTGAGGTGCCTTTTAGTTGTGCCTATTAAAATATGGAGAACAAAAATGTTGAGGTTCCAAAATTAGGGAAAGATCAAGATCCACTTCCACCTCGTGCTGAAGCTGCTGCCACTAGTCATGGCCGAGACGATGAAATGCCAGCAACGTCGTCTGCCAAGGCCGATGCCCAATGTCATAGTACAGAGCATGTCAAATCCAAAACACCAAATATCAGTAAAAAAAGGACTCCAAAACCTAAAATAAAATTGTCGGAGGAGAAGCGTAAACTTGCCAATATGCCATTTACCACACGGAGTGGCAAGGAACGGCGGAGGCCCTGGCCTATGTTCATGGCTAGTGGTTCAGCTTCACATGAGGATGGAAGCACTCAGCCTCTTGCTAGAAAAATGAAAAGACTCAAGCTGGCAAAAGCAGCACAGCAAAGAACTGTGCATTCTTCGAAATCCCAAATCCACAAGGAGAGTCCAATTGTGTCGGTTGCGATGCCTGACCTTCCCAACACTGGACGTGAAGAGCATGCGCCTTCCACCATTTGCACGCCCCCTGCAAGTGCTGGAAGGAGCACCCGCAGTCCAGTTCCTGATAGTCAGATTGAAGATGTCAGTGTTGAAGTACACCAGGATGAGGAGGATATGGGTGTTGCTGGCGCTGGGGAGGAAATTGACCAGGAGGATTCTGATGGTGAGGTGGTTTGTTTAAGTCAGGCACCCGGGGAGACACCTGTTGTCCGTGGGAGGAATATGGCCGTTGACATGCCAGGTGAAAATACCAAAAAAATCAGCTCTTCGGTGTGGAGGTATTTCACCAGAAATGCGGACAACAGGTGTCAAGCCGTGTGTTCCCTTTGTCAAGCTGTAATAAGTAGGGGTAAGGACGTTAACCACCTCGGAACATCCTCCCTTATACGTCACCTGCAGCGCATTCATAATAAGTCAGTGACAAGTTCAAAAACTTTGGGTGACAGCGGAAGCAGTCCACTGACCAGTAAATCCCTTCCTCTTGTAACCAAGCTCACGCAAACCACCCCACCAACTCCCTCAGTGTCAATTTCCTCCTTCCCCAGGAATGCCAATAGTCCTGCAGGCCATGTCACTGGCAATTCTGACGAGTCCTCTCCTGCCTGGGATTCCTCCGATGCATCCTTGCGTGTAACGCCTACTGCTGCTGGCGCTGCTGTTGTTGCCGCTGGGAGTCGATGGTCATCCCAGAGGGGAAGTCGTAAGCCCACTTGTACTACTTCCAGTAAGGAATTGACTGTTCAACAGTCCTTTGCGAGGAAGATGAAATATCACAGCAGTCATCCTACTGCAAAGCGGATAACTGAGGCCTTGGCATCCTGGGTGGTGAGAAACGTGGTTCCGGTATCCATCATTACTGCAGAGCCAACTAGAGACTTGTTGGAGGTACTGTGTCCCCGGTACCAAATACCATCTAGGTTCCATTTCTCTAGGCAGGCGATACCGAAAATGTACACAGACCTCAGAAAAAGAGTCACCAGTGTCCTAAAAAATGCAGCTGTACCCAATGTCCACTTAACCACGGACATGTGGACAAGTGGAGCAGGGCAGGGTCAGGACTATATGACTGTGACAGCCCACTGGGTAGATGTATGGACTCCCGCCGCAAGAACAGCAGCGGCGGCACCAGTAGCAGCATCTCGCAAACGCCAACTCTTTCCTAGGCAGGCTACGCTTTGTATCACCGCTTTCCAGAATACGCACACAGCTGAAAACCTCTTACGGCAACTGAGGAAGATCATCGCGGAATGGCTTACCCCAATTGGACTCTCCTGTGGATTTGTGGCATCGGACAACGCCAGCAATATTGTGTGTGCATTAAATCTGGGCCAATTCCAGCACGTCCCATGTTTTGCACATACCTTGAATTTGGTGGTGCAGAATTTTTTAAAAAACGACAGGGGCGTGCAAGAGATGCTGTCGGTGGCCAGAAGAATTGCGGGACACTTTCGGCGTACAGGCACCACGTACAGAAAACTGGAGCACCACCAAAAACTACTGAACCTGCCCTGCCATCATCTGAAGCAAGAAGTGGTAACGAGGTGGAATTCAACCCTCTATATGCTTCAGAGGTTGGAGGAGCAGCAAAAGGCCATTCAAGCCTATACAATTGAGCACGATATAGTAGGTGGAATGCACCTGTCTCAAGTGCAGTGGAGAATGATTTCAACGTTGTGCAAGGTTCTGATGCCCTTTGAACTTGCCACACGTGAAGTCAGTTCAGACACTGCCAGCCTGAGTCAGGTCATTCCCCTCATCAGGCTTTTGCAGAAGAAGCTGGAGGCATTGAAGAAGGAGCTAAAAGGGAGCGATTCCGCTAGGCATGTGGGACTTGTGGATGCAGCCCTTAATTCGCTTAACAAGGATTCACGGGTGGTCAATCTGTTGAAATCAGAGCACTACATTTTGGCCACCGTGCTCGATCCTAGATTTAAAGCCTACCTTGGATCTCTCTTTCCGGCAGACACAGGTCTGCTGGGGTTGAAAGACCTGCTGGTGACAAAATTGTCAAGTCAAGCGGAACGCGACCTGTCAACATCTCCTCCTTCACATTCTCCCGCAACTGGGGGTGCGAGGAAAAGGCTCAGAATTCCGAGCCCACCCGCTGGCGGTGATGCAGGGCAGTCTGGAGCGACTGCTGATGCTGACATCTGGTCCGGACTGAAGGACCTGACAACGATTACGGACATGTCGTCTACTGTCACTGCATATGATTCTCTCAACATTGATAGAATGGTGGAGGATTATATGAGTGACCGCATCCAAGTAGGCACGTCACACAGTCCGTACTTATACTGGCAGGAAAAAGAGGCAATTTGGAGGCCCTTGCACAAACTGGCTTTATTCTACCTAAGTTGCCCTCCCACAAGTGTGTACTCCGAAAGAGTGTTTAGTGCCGCCGCTCACCTTGTCAGCAATCGGCGTACGAGGTTACATCTAGAAAATGTGGAGAAGATGATGTTCATTAAAATGAATTATAATCAATTCCTCCGCGGAGACATTGACCAGCAGCAATTGCCTCCACAAAGTACACAGGGAGCTGAGATGGTGGATTCCAGTGGGGACGAATTGATAATCTGTGAGGAGGGGGATGTACACGGTGATATATCGGAGGGTGAAGATGAGGTGGACATCTTGCCTCTGTAGAGCCAGTTTGTGCAAGGAGAGATTAATTGCTTCTTTTTTGGGGGGGGTCCAAACCAACCCGTCATATCAGTCACAGTCGTGTGGCAGACCCTGTCACTGAAATGATGGGTTGGTTAAAGTGTGCATGTCCTGTTTTGTTTATACAACATAAGGGTGGGTGGGAGGGCCCAAGGACAATTCCATCTTGCACCTCTTTTTTCTTTTCTTTTTCTTTGCATCATGTGCTGATTGGGGAGGGTTTTTTGGAAGGGACATCCTGCGTGACACTGCAGTGCCACTCCTAGATGGGCCCGGTGTTTGTGTCGGCCACTAGGGTCGCTAATCTTACTCACACAGCTACCTCATTGCGCCTCTTTTTTTCTTTGCGTCATGTGCTGTTTGGGGAGGGTTTTTTGGAAGGGCCATCCTGCGTGACACTGCAGTGCCACTCCTAGATGGGCCCGGTGTTTGTGTCGGCCACTAGGGTCGCTAATCTTACTCGCACAGCTACCTCATTGCGCCTCTTTTTTTCTTTGCGTCATGTGCTGTTTGGGGAGGGTTTTTTGGAAGGGACATCCTGCGTGACACTGCAGTGCCACTCCTAGATGGGCCCGGTGTTTGTGTCGGCCACTAGGGTCGCTTATCTTACTCACACAGCGACCTCGGTGCAAATTTTAGGACTAAAAATAATATTGTGAGGTGTGAGGTATTCAGAATAGACTGAAAATGAGTGTAAATTATGGTTTTTGAGGTTAATAATACTTTGGGATCAAAATGACCCCCAAATTCTATGATTTAAGCTGTTTTTTAGTGTTTTTTGAAAAAAACACCCGAATCCAAAACACACCCGAATCCGACAAAAAAAATTCGGTGAGGTTTTGCCAAAACGCGTTCGAACCCAAAACACGGCCGCGGAACCGAACCCAAAACCAAAACACAAAACCCGAAAAATTTCAGGCGCTCATCTCTATATTCTATATACCTATTCAAGTGTGGTCTACAGTGCTAGGCCTCATGTGTCCTTTTTACTTTTCCTTATGCGGGAGCTCATATGATGCCTGTGGGCTCTTACTCTTATTCAAGGTGTATTGTAGATCCTGAGCTATTGCTGTATGCTGACCTTATCATATGTGCCCATTGTCTGACCACACTACTGATTGTATAATGCATACTCTCTTTTGCCTGCCACTATTGTTCGGTATTGTGTTTTTGTTTTTGTTTTATTTCTCAATGTATTTTTGTTTGGTTGTTATGTCTTTTTGTTTAAAAGAAAACGGAAAAACAATAAAAGATTATTGAATTTAAAAAAATAATAATCAGCTTGAAGACATCCATCCTTATCTAAAGATCTGCCAAATATGGCCCATTTATGTATAGTTGAATAAGCCTTTTGCCGAAACTCTGACCTCAGAACAAGACTTCTCTGTTGATGAAACTTTGCTACTATACCATGGCAAACTGGGTTGGAAATAGGACATGACGACGACATCCAAATGACCTAGGAGTGGAGTCAAAATCTATATGCTTTATGTTCTCACCTCAGATTGCTTCTCCTCAATTTTTATTTGCTTTTCTTTTGCTTTGCCTTACCTTCAAATTACCATTTTGTATGTTGCTGCCTTATTATTTCCTTTGTACCCCCACCCTTTTCTTTTTTTTACCCCATGTTTACATTTTTGCACTCTCATTAAAAACGTAATAATGAAAAAAAAAATTGATATGCTTTTTAAATCCAAATTAGACTATAAAATCATTGAGTGTTATATACAAGAGAACGGTAATGGATAAATAATACAGACAATTGTTGTTGTCTTAAAAAATTGTGATGATGCTCATGACACCGTTGTTCAATAAGGGGTGTTAGGGGTCATTCCGAGTTGATCGCTAGCTGAATTTGTACGCAGAGCAGCGATCAGGCTAAAAATCGGCAGTTCTTCGCATGCGTATACGACGCAATGCGCACGTGCGACGTACGGACACAACGAACAATGTAGTTTTGCACAGGGTCTAGCGATGCATTTCAGTCGCACTGGTTGCCGCAGAGTGATTGACATGAAATGAGCATTTCTGGGTAGCAACTGACCGTTTTCAGGGAGTGTTTGGGAAAACCAGGGCCGGAGCTTCCACTAGGCAGCTTTAGGCAGCTGCCTAGGGGCGCCGGAACCTGAGGGGGCGGCCTGCTAAAGCTGCCTGGAAAAAGTAGCGTGGTCCTACCTCTCACAGCCGCCACAATCCCCCCGGCACTCATATCTTACAGTAGCCGCAACTGCCAAGCTCCCGTATTGCAGCCTCCAGCTCCGTCTTCACCTGGCACAGGCAGTAACTTTCACAGCTCCTGATGTCCTGGCTGGGGTTGACATGTGGTGCTGCTCTTCATTCCAGGCTCTTTCACAGACCACTCTGCATCGCAGCTTGCAAGTAAGGTGGCTGTACAGCGCACTTTCTGCATTTGATAAGGAAAGGGGGAGAGCAGCAGTCTGGGGGAGGGGGGCATGCACACAGATGGTGGGGGAGATAGAACAGCAGACATTTAACAGAGTGTAGGGGGGGTGAGAGTAGCAGGCACCCATACAGACTGGGGAGATGGGGAGAAGAGAGCAGCCATGCAACAGACTGGGGGTGGGGGAGAGCAGCAGCATGTCTTTCACCTGAAGGGCGGATAGGGGGAAGGGGCAGTAGGCAGAAATTTTGCCTAGGGTGCCGAGAAACCTTGCACCGGCCCCGGGGAAAACGCAGGCGTGCCAGGGACAACGCAGGCGTGGCTGGGCGAACACTGGGCGGGTGTGTGACGTCAAATCCGGAACTGAATAGTCTGAAGTGATCGCAAGCGCTGAGTAGGTTTTGAGCTACTCTGAAACTACACAAAAATTTTTTGCAGGTGCTATGCGATACAACCGTTCGCACTTCTAAAATACACTCCCAGTGGGTGGCGGCATAGCGTTTGCACGGCTGCTAAAAACTGCTAGCGAGTGATCAACTCGGAATGACCCCCATTGTCTCATAACCAACAATTTTTACACGTCAACTCAACTGCCCGATTTACAGTAGTATTGGTGTTTCAAACCAACACATATGGGACACTGAGGATGAACAGGAAATATTTCCCAGATGCTCTACAGAAATAGAAGCTACAAAGGGAAGAAATCATAGGATTTCAAAGAGTAAAGCTGTGCAAGTTCATTTAGACAGAGAACCCTTTTTAGATACAGCAGACAGAGAGAACACCCCTTTTTTAGATACAGCTGACAGGGAGAGCACCAGTATTTCAGATACAGCAGACAGAGAGTACCCCTTTTTCAGATACAGCAGGCAGAGAGAGCACCCCTTTCAGATACAGCAGACAGAGAGAGCACCCCTTTCAGATACAGCAGACAGAGAGAGCACCCCTTTCAGATACAGCAGGCAGAGAGCACCCCTTTTTCAAATACAGCAGACAGAGAGAGCACCCATTTTTCAGTTACAGCAGAGAGAGCACCCCTTTCAGATACATCAGACAGAGTGAGCACCCCTTTTTCAGATACAGCAGACAGAGAGAGCATCCCTTTCAGATACAGCAGAGAGAGCACCCCTTTTTCAGATACAGCAGACAGAGCACCCCTTTCAGATACAGCAGAGAGGGCACCCCTTTTTCAGATACAGCAGACAGAGAGAGCACCCCTTTTTCAGATACAGCAGAGAGAGCACCCCTTTCAGATACAGCAGACAGAGAGAGCACCCCTTTCAGATACAGCAGAGAGAGCACCCCTTTTTCAGATACAGCAGACAGAGAGAGCACCCCTTTCAGATACAGCAGACAGAGCACCCCTTTTATATACAGCAGACAGAGAGAGCACCCATTTTAGATATAGCAGACAGAGAGAGGGCACCCGCCCCACACCAGACAACACAGTACTGAGACGGACATGCCATCTTCACTCCACAGCCACAGTGAAGAGGGCGCCGATCACTGGGGACTTAAATAGAATCCAATACCCGCAGGAATCAGACAGTAGGAAGATAACATCCGGCCTCACTTTGGGATCCAAGTAAGGCAGGAAGTCCCGAGCAGGACTCGGATCCCGGCTCAGATCTCAATATTTGGGTGGGTCTGGTTCTCCAAGAACCGGATCTGCTCATCTCTACTAAGCAGGTTAGTGATAGTTGAGAGACTAAAATAATAGAGGAATTACAGTAACATGCCTAGGCTACTTCCTAATTTTTATGAAATGTCAGTGGGCGGGATGTACTAAAGTATATATGTGGGGGAAAAAAGTTTTGTTTTTTTTTTTTTACTGCATTTCGAAATGTACTAAGCCCTGGACGCCAGGGCTCCGACGCGGAGAGTAACACCAGTTTTTGCTGGCATTACCGTATAGAAGCATGTTGGCTTCTTTCCGCATTCCTATCTGAGAGAGATCCAATTGGATCCCTCCCAGCATCGCCTGCTGCCGCCGCGTCACTCTGCGCATGCGCAGATGATCTTCCGGGGGCCGTAACCCGGAAGTACAGGGACTGGTGCTGATTGTAAAGGACAGTTCTTATCAGGAGAGCTGTTCTTTGCAATACTAATCACATATGTTAGTAAATATCTGATTTGTATGGATGTGATGTGTGGCGGGATGTACTTGCACAAGGTTATTACATCCAGCTCTAGGGTGGTCATTCCGAGTTGTTCGCTCGTTGCCGTTTTGTTGCTAAATGCGCATGGTACGCAATGCGCATGCGCTTAGTTATTTAATTAAAAACGTAGCAGTTTTGCTGTTGTACGTGGTGCGCTTTTCAGTCACACTGCTGATCGGTGAATGATTGACAGGAAAGGGGCATTTCTGGGTGGTAACTGAGCATTTTCCGGGAGTGTGCAAAAAAACGCAGGCGTGTCAGGGAAAAACGCTGGAATGTCTGGAGAAACGGGGGAGTGGCTGGCCGAACGCAGGGCGTGTTTGTGACGTCAAACCAGGAACTAAACGGACCGAGCTGATCGCAATCTAGGAGTAGGTCTGGAGCTACTCAGAAACTGCAAGAAAATATTTAGTAGCAGTTCTGCTTCTCTTTCGTTCGCTATTCTGCTAAGCTAATATACATTCCCAGAGGGCGGCGGCCTAGCGTTTGCAATGCTGCTAAAAGCAGCTAGCGAGCGAACAACTCAGAATGAGGGCCTATGTGTTAAAGATTCTTAATAATTTTATTTAGTCTTAAGTTTTAGTCATTTGGGTTCAACCTACAAAATGTCTGCAACCACAGACTGCAAATGTCAAGTTCACTGTAAGAGAGCTCAGGATGAAATATGTCCAGAAAGAATAAATGAGCTTTGTGGCTTTTCTCATTATTTCTATGTACAGAAAAAAAATCTTTGGTGTGAAAAATATATGGAAAATCCCAAGGTTTCCTGTGAAGTCCTGCTTATATATAGTACTAGATTAAAAATATGTCTAGACATATACTTCACAGGCTGCATACACAGGGCCTATAGTTTTCAGTTAATAGCCCTGATACTGTAAGTCTGATCTTCTATAGCCCTCCATGTGTATATTATATCATTATAAACAGAGACCAGTGATGGATATTTGAGGAATGCACAACCAAGCAGCATGTTTAGCTGGTATGAGGTAGCCAGGGTTCAAAGAAATGATAGATTAACTTGTCTTCTGACTTTCTGGGTGTTGATAGCCACTCTTGCTGCTGGGGGAAAACTGTTTACTGTACCCGCAGCTTATCGTAGTCAAAGACACAGGGCTGTCCATCCCAAATCTGTAGTCTATAAACATATAGCCATGACATTAAAGAGAAGTTTCCATTACCTACTGTATATTATTCCAAAATAATAATATGTTGTTGATGAAGACTTTCTTAAGCAGAACCCACTACAGTATTTATTTCAGCATTAAATGTAAATTCACAATTTTCTAAGTGGCTGATTTACTGGACATACAGTAGATGAAGCCTTTAATCAGTGAAGACAGGAAAATAAATTGGGGGAAATTTTATAATTTCCTAAAAAAATCTACCAAAGAAGCCTTGAAATGTTTTTGGGAAAATTAGTGTCCAACATGTTTATATAGCACAAACAACAAACATTAACCACTTTCAGTAGGTAACAATTGCAATACTTTTGAAACGTGATGGTGATGTATTAACCATGATGAAACAAGTACATTTACAGAGGAGAAGGTCCTACCAGAATTCTCAAAGCTAAAAGTGGGTAAATCAATGGGACCAGATGGGATACATCCAAGGATACTAAAAGAGCTTAAAACGGTGTTGGTAGCACCATTGATAGAATTATTCAACCAGTCACTAGCTACAGGAGTAATTCCAGAGGACTGGAAACGAGCGAACATAGGGAGTCATTCTGACCCGTTCGCACGCAGCGGTTTGTCGCTGCGGTGCGAACGGGTCCGGAATGTGCATGCGCGGCGGCCACAGTGCGCGTGCGCACATTGCCCGGTGACAGGTGTCGCCGGATTACATTGTGTCCTACGAAGGAAGCGGTCGCAGAGCCGACCGCAAAGAAGAGTGACAGAAAGAAGGCGTACCTGGGCGGATCCGGACCGTTGGCGGCCATTCTCGGGGCATGGCGCAGAAAACGCAGGTGTGTCCAGCAGAACGGAGGGCAGATGTCTGACGTCAAAACCGTCCCCAGCATCGCAGAGATCGTTGCACAGGGTAAGTATCTCCAAGGCTAGTCTACATTTGCTTGAAATTTTTTTAGCTTAGCAGGGCTGCACAAGCGATCGCAGCCCTGCTAAGCTAAAATACACTCCCCCATAGGCGTGTACTAGTTGATCGCAGCAGCAGCAAAAAGTTGCTGGCTGTGATCAACTCGAAATGACCACCCTAGTCCCACTGCACAAAAGTGGAGGCAAGGAAGAGGCAAGCAACTACCAACCAGTGAGCCTTATATCAGTAATAGGGGAATTGATGGAAACACTCTTCAAAGAAAAAGTTGTAGATTATCTCAAATCCAGCAATTTACAGGATCCCAAACAGCATGGATTCACTGGGGGGAGATCATGTCAAACAAATCTTATTGACTTTTTTGACTGTGTGATTAAAGTAACAGATAAAGGTGGAGATGTAGATATAGCTTATCTAGACTTTAGTAATGCTTTTGACACTGTCCCACATCGCAGACTGCTAAATAAACTCAAAATCTTGGGATTAGATACTAAGATGGTTGAATGGATAATATCTTGGTTGCAAGATAGAAAACATGGAGTGCATTCACAGGAGGGAAATGTTACCAGTGGAGTACCCCAGGGACCTGTACTTGGACCAGTGCTTTTTAATATCTTTATTGGTGACATTGCAAATGGCATTAAAGGAAAAGTATGTCTTTTTGCAGATGACACAAAGGTATGGAACAGGGTAGACACACCAGGAGGTTTATAACAAATGATTGACGATCTAGGTAGACTAGACGAATGGTCAAAAACATAGCAATTACAGTTTAATGCCAAAAAATGCTAAATCATGCACTTGGGTCTCCAAAAGCTACATTAATTGCACAATACTGGAAACTACTGAAAAGGAAAGGGATCTAGGAGTCACTATTTCAGGTGACTTAAAGGCATGTAAGCAATGTAACAAAGTAATGAGGAAGGCTAGTCAGATGCTTGGTTACATAGGGAGAGGAATCAGCAGCAAAAAGAAAGAAGTAATAATACCACTGCATAGGTCATTGGTACGGCCTCATCTAGAATACTTTGTTCAATTCTGGAGGCCATATCTTCAGATGGATATTAATACATTAGAGACTGTACAAAAAAGGGCAACTAAAATGGTGCATGGCCTACATCACAAAACAGACCCAGAAAGACCAAAAATCTCAATATGTATAGTTTGGAGCAGAGAAGGGAAAGGGGGGACATGATACAAACTTTCAAATATTTCAAGAGTTTTAATAAAGTCCAGGGGGGGGGGGACATTCTTCAAATGAAGAGACGTACTAGAACATGAGGACATGCACTGAAACTGGAAAGAGGTAGGTTCAGGGGGAATCTGGGGAAAAAGGACTTCACAGAAAGAGTAGTGGACAAGTGGAATAGCCTTCCATCAAAGGTGGTAGAGGCTAAGACAGTAGAGCAATATAAACATGCATGTGATAGACATAAGGATATCCTTACAAAGAAATATGGATCACATAAGGCTTAAGGTAAAAATATGGTAAAAAAGGGGCAGACTAGATGGGCCAAGTGGTTCTTATCCACCATCACATTCTATGTAACCTGCCATCAATGGGCTAAGGAGCTCATTCAGCACGGATTGCAAAACTGCTAAAAAGCAGTTGCTGTGATCAAATAGTTGCCGCCCATAAAGAAAGAAAAAACGCCCATTGCAGAAATTGCAAACTCCCGAAAAGACGTTTTGTTGGAGAAATCCAATGTGTTCATTTGCACTTAATCCCTTAGTCCTATATATTAATGGAGTTACCACTTAGGATAACCACTCTGGGTAAAACCAACATAAGTCTTAAAGTGGACCTTGCGTTACAAACACCAAAGTGGACCTTGCATTACAAAAACCAAAGGGGAGTAAATGGGTAGGGGCAGAGACACACATGGGTACAGACAAAGACACATGGGTATGGGCAGAGACACACATAGGTACAGGCAGAGACATATGGGTAGGGGCAGAGGCACACATGGGTAGGAGCAGAAGCACATATGGGTAGTGGCTGAGGCACCCATGATTAGGGGAAGAAGCATGTATGGGTAGGGGCAAGAGCACATATAGGTAGTGGCAGAGGAACCCATGGATAGGGACAAAGGCACCCATGGGTAGTGGCAAAGGCATCCATGGGTAGGGACAGAGGCACCTACGTGTAGGGACAGAAGCACGCATAAGTAGGGGCAGTGGCACAAATATGTAGGGGCAGTGGCACAAATGGTGGAGGCAAATGGAGACACACACACACACACACACACACACACAAAACTGGTGATAAAGGAAGAAAACAAAGGCAGAAACAGACAGTAGGTGATAGTTACAGGCACACTGGGGAGGAAGGGGGAGTCAGGGAGCGGACACAGACTGTTGGTTAGACCATGTAGGGGTAGAAAGAGTTAAGTGTGGGCTGGGGGAGGGGATGCAGTGCAGTTGGGACTATGTGTGGCTGGGCTAGGAGCAGATGTGGAGATCTCTAGTCACCTACCAGGCTCTTCAGTTGCTGGTCATGCCTTCTCATGTACAATAGTTCCTGTCAGAGCAGAATTCTGGGAAAGCAGAAAAGTGGAACTGAAAGTCAGTCACGTGCACTTCCGTATTCTGTCAAGCCAATGGAAGAGAGCAGAGGTAGAGTCACTGGCCGGACAGCAGAAAGGAAATAATGGTGGGCGCAGGACTGCGTCTGTGATTGAAGTCGGTGCTCGGTGAACACTGCAGTACTGTGCTGCTATGCAATATAATATAGTTGAGCACTACTTAATTATGGCAATGGGTAGCATACAGTCAATGCTATTACATTGGGCCTAATTCAGACCTGATCGTAAGCTGCAAATTTGTTAGCAGATGGGCAAAACCATGTGCACTGCAGGGGGAGGGGTGGGGGGGCAGATATAACATGTGCAGAGAGAGTTAGATTTGGGTGGGCTGTGTTAAAACTGAAATCTAAATTGCAGTGTAAAAATAAAGCAGCCAATGTTTACCCTGCACAGAAACAATATAACCCACCCAAATCTATCTCTCACTGCACATGTTATATCTGCACTGCATATGTTATATCTGCCTCCCCTGCAGTGCACATGGTTTTGCCCATCTGCTAACAAATTTGCTGCTGTGATCAGGTCTGAATTAGGCCCATTGTGTATTCCAGCGGCAAACGGCTGGCCCAAGGAGCTTAAAATGTGACTGGCCCAGGGGTGCGTTTGGAACCCTGCCACCTGGCTCAGTCCACCCCTTGGACCTGATCCTCATCATCCTTGCTCCCCCTTCAGCTCCATGTGTTACCCCACTGTGGCCTTTCAGGAGCTGTTGAGAGCAGTGACGTGCAGTGGGGTGAGGCAGGTGAGGCAGAACCTTTCCTGTCATACTAACATTTGTGCCAGAGTTTTGACTGCATAAAGTATATGAAAAATACAAAGAATATGTTTGAAATATCTTCTTTGCATTATCCTAATAATCTTTGCCGAGTTTATACTGCTGTACCTGTGTATAATGCCCAGATGTACGCTTTGGCTCATATATTGCATGTAAATCTGTCTCTGGTGCTAGTCATTGCCTCCTGAGCTATATAGCTCACCGCACGTCCCTGGTTGAGAGGTGAAGTGGCCAGGACACCTGTCTTTGGGGGCAGAGCATGCAGGAGCTGCAGGTTTGCCGGGCATAGCTGTGGGGAGAGGTGGGTTAGGATGGGCCTCTCTCTCTGCCTAGGCCATGGGACTCAATTTCCCGCAGTTTTCCCCCTGTGACCACTGTCGCTGCACTAAGGGGGAGGAGATGAGGAGTTTTGTCAGGAGAGCTGGGAGTACTGTTGGGAGCAGAGGGCTAGGATCCTGCAAGAAAAAGGGCAGGGAGTCCTGTCAAGAGAAGAGGCAAAAAACGGCTGTGTGTGTCAGCAAAGAGAGTGCTGAGAGAGACAGGGATGAGAGAAGTAAGATGGGAAGGAACAAGAAGACAGGGCACTGTGTGAGAGCAATGTGACACCTCAGCAGTAGCAGTGACTGTTAGCAGGCTGGGGAGAGTCACCCTTATCCTGAGACTTCAACAGGGAAAGAGACTTTCAGACTGAAAGACCCCTCCTGAGACAGTTTGATCCCTTGATAAATAATACAGCACAGGTACTGAGGGGATGGGGTCATCCTGCACAGCGCTAGGGTGTCGGTGTGGAGATCTGCAGAGCATGTAACACTTCTCAACTACCCCTGGTGTTGGGCTATGCCGGCTGCTTCTGAGAGTGGACCCGTCTTGTGGAGGACTTCAGAGCAGCACAAGCTGTAGGTAGCAGCAGTGACTGACAGGGAGATATCCAAGATCCTGCCAAGCAGCTTACCTCCACCGGCTGTTGGAGAAGTCGGCACAGCTGATGGGCAGTCCCAGGTGGTGGAGCAGGCTGCTGTCATATCCTGGAGAAACACGCAATCAGAGAGACATTCACGCACATGCACCCCATTTATGTGCCAGAGAAGAAGAGGATCACAACCTACAACTGCAGCACACATAGGAAGCGCAGACCCCTGGCTATATAGGATTCTCACAAATTTCTCCTCAATTCCAACACAGCCCAAACGGCAGTAGGCAAATTTCCCATTAGGCCTGTGAGGCACATGACTAGGATCGGCACTTGTTTGAAAACGGCACTTGGATGTTTGTAATGGTACTGTCTGCTCAAAATGTTCCAGTAACTGCTAAATATTTCTTCTGTACTGTTCCATATGCCATCTTGAATGGAATGTAAATGGGTAGGACATGCACATACTGCCCCCTGTAAGCTGTCCTACTTAGTAAATATGTATACATAATTCAATTGTCATAGTTAGTGGCTTATTTATTATTTTTTATTAAATTAGCTATCATCAAATGAGGGCTTATAGCCAATTAGTAAAAATAATACAATTAGGCAGGCATGAGGCTTCCGTTACTTTTGTGCCTAGGGGCGCCCTAACCCCTAAATCCGCATCTGCCAAACAGTGGAGGTTTTAAAAATACTTTGCCAGCCATACACAAACCCCTCTGGCAGCATGCTGCACTTAGTACTTTAGATTTCTCCTTCCACTGCAGGACACACCCCTGAGGGGCAATAGATATGCCCATAAGCGGAACTAGACAGGCTCTGTGCACGTTGCATTCTACTATCAACTATAATCTCCCTAAAACTACTCTTCAAAAGTAGGTAAGTATGGTGCAGGGGGTACAGTGTGGGCCCTGTGGACCTCGTGTACTGCACCCCATGCCAAGGCTATCTAAATGTATAGGCACACTGGGTATCTGTCCAGGGAACCATAATTCTATGGGCCTTAGTGCAGGGGTGGGTGGTGATCACACAATCAGAGCGGCAAGGCAGCAATCTGTGCCTGCCTCCCAGCCTGCAGCCAGGCAGTCAATGGCTGTCAGTATGCTCATAGGAGGATGGTTGGAGCTATCCACCAATCAGAGTGCTGACAGCCATTCACTGTATGAAAGTATATGGAGTGATGGCGCAGGAAGAGTATGTTATGATGTTTAATTAGTTCCCGTGAATGGGTGTGTAGGGGCAGAGGCGGAACTACCGCCAGTGCAACCAGTGCGTTGCACTGGGGCCCTCCTTTGTCCAGGGGCCCAAAGCATGTAATGAGTCAAACTGACTCATTACATGCCGCTGTGTGCTGCGGGCAACCGCTGCCCGCAGCACACAGCCGCCCGGACAGGAGAGGAGCAGCGGTACGGGGGAGAAGGAGGAGGAGGAAGGTGGAGGAGGGAGCCGCAGCAGCGCTTTACTACTGGTTGAGGCGCTGCTGCTGCTGTCCCTCTGCTTCACTATAGGCTGTCTTCCGAGAACATCCTATAGTGAAGCAGAGGGCCAGCAGCAGCAGCGCCTCCACCAATAACACAGCGCTGCTGCGGCTCCCTCCTCCACCTCCCTCCTCCTCCTTCTCTCCTGCCCGGGAATCGTCAGAAGCTGCACCGAGGAGCCTGAGCCAGCGGAGAGGGTAAGTATAATTCTTCTTTCTTTCTTTCTTTCTTTCTTTCTTTCTTTCTTTCTTTCTTTCTTTCTTTCTTTCTTTCTTTCTTTCTTTCTTTCTTTCTTTCTTTCTTTCTTTTCTTTTCTTTCTTATCTTTGTTTCTTTCTACAAAAAGGGGGACTGCCTGCCACAATGTGTAAAAAGGGGGAATCTGCCTGCCACAATGTGTAAAAAGGGGGAATCTGCCTGCCACAATGTGTAAAAAGGGGGAATCTGCTTGCCGCAATGTGTAAAAAGGGGGAATCTGCCTGCCGCAATGTGTAAAAAGGGGGAATCTGCTTGCCGCAATGTGTAAAAAGGAATCTGCCTGCCGCAATGTGTAAAAAAGGGGAATCTGCTTGCCGCAATGTGTAAAAAGGGGGAATCTCCCTGCCGCAATGTGTAAAAAGGGGGATGCTGTCTGCCATAATGTGTAACAAGGGCACGCTGTCTGCCGTAATGTGTAAAAAGGGCACGCTGTCTGCCGTTATGTGTAAAAAGGGCACGCTGTCTGCCGTTATGTGTAAAAAGGGCACGCTGTCTGCCGCTATGTGTAACAAGGGCACGCTGTCTGCCGCTATGTTTAACAAGGGCACGCTGTCTGCCGCTATGTTTAACAAGGGCACGCTGTCTGCCGTTATGTGTAAAAAGTGTACGCTGTCTGCCGCTATGTGTATCAAGGGCACGCTGTCTGCGGTTATTTGTAAAAAGTGTACGCTGTCTGCCGCTATGTGTAACAAGGGCACGCTGTCTGCAGTTATGTGTAAAAATGGCACGCTGTCTGCCGTTATGTGTAAAAATGGCACGCTGTCTGCCGTTATGTGTAAAAAGTCTGTCTTTTCTTTTCTTTCTTATCTTTCTCTGACGTCCTAGTGGATGCTGGGGACTCCGTAAGGACCATGGGGAATAGACGGCTCCGCAGGAGACTGGGCACATCTAAAGAAAGCTTTAGGACTATCTGGTGTGCACTGGCTCCTCCCCCTATGACCCTCCTCCAAGCCTCAGTTAGATTTCGGTGCCCGGCTGAGCTGGATGCACACTAGGGGCTCTCCTGAGCTCCTAGGAAGAAAGTATATGTTAGGTTTTTTATTTTCAGTGAGACCTGCTGGCAACAGGCTCACTGCACCGAGGGACTAAGGGGAGAAGAAGCGAACCTACCTAAGTGGTGGTAGCTTGGGCTTCTTAGGCTACTGGACACCATTAGCTCCAGAGGGATCGAACACAGGACCCGACCTCGTCGTCCGTTCCCGGAGCCGCGCCGCCGTCCCCCTTACAGAGCCAGAAGCAAGAAGGTGGTCCGGAAAATCGGCGGCTGAAGACTTCTGTCTTCTCCAAGGTAGCGCACAGCACTGCAGCTGTGCGCCATTGCTCCTCATGCACACCACATACTGCGGTCACTGATGGGTGCAGGGCGCTGGGGGGGGGGGCGCCCTGAGCAGCAATATTAACACCTTGGCTGGCGAACTGACACCATATATAGCCCCAGGGGCTATATAGGTGTTTATTAACCCCTGCCAGAACTTTTACAATAGCGGGAGAAAGCCCGTCGAAAAAGGGGGCGGAGCCATCTCCCTCAGCACACTGGCGCCATTTTCCCTCACAGCTCTGCTGGAGGGATCGCTCCCTGGCTCTCCCCTGCAGTCCTGCACTACAGAAAAGGGTTAAAAAGAGAGGGGGGGCACAAATTAGGCGCAGTATATATATATTATGCAGCTATAAGGGAAAACACTCTCTATAGGTGATATCCCTGTGATATATAGCGCTCTGGTGTGTGCTGGCATACTCTCCCTCTGTCTCCCCAAAGGGCTTTGTGGGGTCCTGTCCTCTGTCAGAGCATTCCCTGTGTGTGTGCTGTGTGTCGGTACTGCTGTGTCGACATGTATGATGAGGATAATGATGTGGAGGCGGAGCAAATGCCTGTGAATGGGATGTCACCCCCTGCGGGGTCGACACCGGTGTGGATGGACTTATGGAAGGAATTACGTGACAGTGTCAACTCCTTACATAAAAGGTTTGACGACATAGGACAGCCGGCTGCTCAGCTTGTGCCTGTCCAAGCGTCTCACATGTCATCAGGGGCTCTAAAACGCCCGCTACCTCAGATGGCAGACACAGATGTTGACACGGATACCGACTCCAGTGTCGACGACGATGAGACTAGTGTACCTTCCAATAGGGCCACCCGTTACATGATTGAGGCAATGAAAAATGTATTACACATTTCTGATAATACCCCAGATACCACAAAAAAGGGTATTATGTTTGGTGACAGAAAACTACCAGTAGTTTTCCTGCATCTGAGGAATTGATATGAGGTGTGTGAGGAAGCGTGGACTTCCCCCGATAAGAAATTGATAATTTCTAAAGCAGCGTACCCTTTTCCGCCAGAGGATAGGTCACGTTGGGAAATAACCCCTAGGGTAGATAAAGCGGTTACACGCTTATTAAAAAAGGTGGCACTACCATCACGGATACGGCTGCCCTGAAGGACCTGCTGATAGAAAGCAGAAAACTACCCTTAAAGCTATATACACACACACGGGCATTATATTGAGACCTGCTATTGCCTCGGCATGGATGTGCAGTGCGGCAGCTGCGTGGTCAGATTCCCTGTCGGATAATATTTATACTATAGATAGGGACAATATTTTGCTGAAAATAGAGCATATAAAAGACGCTGTCTTATACATGCGTGATGCACAGAGGGATATTTGCCGACTGTCATCACTAATAAGTGCTATGTAAAACCATTGCCGCCAGACGGGGGTTATGGACTCGGCAATGGTCGGGCGATGCCGATTTAAAACGGCACATGGAAGTTTGCCCTAGAAGGGGGTGGAACTGTTTGGGGATGGTCTTTCAGATCTCGTTTCCACAGCTACGGCTGGGAAATCAAAACTTTTGCCACAAGCTACCCCACAGCAAAAGTAAGCACTGTATTATCAGGTACAGTCCCTTCGGCCCCAGAAAAGTAGAGAGCTAGAGGCTCATCTTTTCTGCCAAGAGGAAAAGGTAGAGCGAAAAAGCTGCAGCACACAGCTAGTTCCCGGGAGCAGAAGTCCTCCCCTGCGTCCGGTAAGTCCACAGCATGACGCTGGGGCTGCTCAGGCGGACCCGGGTACGGTGGGGGCCCGTCTCAGAAATTTCAGCGCACAGTGGGCTCTCTCACAGGTGGATCCCTGGGTTCTTCAAACAGTATCTCAGAGGTACAGGCTGGAATTCGAGACGTCTCCCCCCCGACGTTTCCTAAAATCTGCCTTACCGGCATCTCCCTCTGCCAGGGAGGCAGTGTTGGTGGCTATCCAAAAAACTGTATTCACAGCAAGTGATTATCAAGGTACCCCTCCTTCAACAGGAAAAGGGTTACTTTTCCACAATGTTTGTGGTACCGAAACCGGACGGTTCGGTGAGACCCATCTTAAATTTTAAATCCTTGAACACATATAACAAAAGATTCAAGTGCAAGATGGAATCGCTCAGGGTGATTATTGCGAACCTGGACGAGGGGGATTACAGGGTCTCTCTGGACATCAAGGATACTTACCTGCATGTCCCCATTTACCCTCCTCACCAGGAGTACCTCAAGGTTGTGGTACAGGACTGTCACTATCAGTTCCAGACGCTGCCGTTTGGATTATCCACGGCACCGAGGGTCTTTACCAGGGTAATGACCGAAATGATGATACTCCTTCGCAAGAAGGGAGTTTTAATTATCCCGTACTTGGACGATCTCCTGATAAAGGCGAGGTCCAAGGAATAGTTGGTAAGGGGGTAGCACTTTCTCGGGAAGTGCTGCAACAGCAGGACTGGATTCTCAATTCCAAAGTCACAGCTGGTCCCGACGACACGTCTTCTGTTCCTGGGAATGATTCTGGAAACAGACCAGAAAAAAGTGTTTCTTCCAATGGAAAAAGCCGAGGAGTTGTCATCTCTAGTCAGAAACCTCCTAAGACCGGGACAGGTGTCGGTACATCAATGCACACGAGTCCTGGGAAAAAATGGTAGCTTCGTACGAAGCAATTCCATTCGGAAAGTTCCACGCAAGGATTTTCCAGTGGGACCTGTTGGACAAATGGTCCGGGTCCCATCTCCAGATACAGCAGCGGATAACCCGGTCGGCAAGAACCAGGGTGTCGCTGCGGTGGTGGCTGCAGAGGGCTCATCTACTAGAGGGCCGCAGATTCGGAATACAGGACTGGGTCCTGGTGACCACGGATGCCAGCCTTCGGGGCTGGGGTGCAGTCACACAGGGAATAAAATTCCAAGGACTATGGTCCAAACAGGAGTTTTCACTTAACATAAATTTTCTGGAGATAAGAGCCATTTACAAGGCCCTAAGCAAAACAAGGCCCCTGCTTCACCAGCCGTACTGTTCCAATCAGACAACATCACGGCGCTCGCCCATGTAAACAGGCAGGGCGGCACAAGAAGCAGGAGGGCAATGGCAGAAGCCACAAGGATTCCCCGTTGGGCGGAAAATCATGTGGTAGCACTGGCAGCAGTGTTCATTCCGGGAGTGGACAACTGGGAAGCAGACTTCCGCAGCAGACTCCACCCGGGAGAATAGGGACTTCATCCAGAAGTCTTCCAAATGCTAGTAAACCGTTGGGAAAGACCACAGGTGGACATGATGGCGTCCCGCCTAAATAAAAAAGATATTGCGCCAGGTCAAGGGAACCTCAGGCGATCGCTGTGGACGCTCTAGTGACACTGCGGGTTTACCAGTCGGTTTATGTGTTCCCTCCTCTCCCTCTCATACCCAAGGTACTGAGGATAATAAGAAAAAGAGGAGTAAGAACTATACTCATTGTTTCGGATTGGCCAAGAAGGGCTTGGTACCCGGAACTTCAAGAGATGATCTCAGAGGACCCATGGCCTCTGCCACTCAGACAGGATCTGCTGCAGCAGGGGCCCTGTCTGTTCAAAGACTTACCGCGGCTGCGTTGACGGCATGGCGGTTGAACACCGGATCCTGAGTGAAAAAGGCATTCCGGAGGTAGTCATTCTTATCCTGATCAAAGCCAGGAAGGATGTCAGCCTGAAGTTCAGACGTTGTAAGGGAGTGCTGCATATTCAGCCCCTTTTTTTGTGCCCCAGTGGCACCTTGGGATCTCAATGTGGTTTTGGAGTTCCTGGAATCACATTGGTTTGAGCCACTTAAAACCGTGGATTTGAAATATCTCACATGAAAAGTGGTCATGTGTTGGCTCTGGCTTCGGCCAGGCATGTGTCAGAATTGCCGGCTTTGTCATAAAAAAAAAAGCCCTTACCTGACTTTCCATATGGAAAGGGCAGAGTTGAGGACTCGTCCTCACTTTCTCCCGAAGGTGGTATCAGGTTTTCACTTGTACCAACCTATTGTGGTGCCTGCGGCTACTAGGGACCTGGAGGTTTCCAAGTTACTGGACGTAGTCAGGGCCCTGAAAAATTATATTTCCAGGACGGCTGGAGTAAGGAAAACTGACTCGCTGTTTATCCTAGATGCACCCAACAAGCTGGGTGCTCCTGCTTCTAAGCAGACTATAGCGCGCTGGATTTGTAGCACTATTCAGCTTGCGCATTCTGCGGTGGGACTACCGCAGCCTAAATCTCTAAAAGCCCATTCCACAAGGAAGGTGGGCTCATCTTGGGCGGCTGCCCGAGGGGTCTCGGCTTTACAACTTGGCCGAGCTGCTACTTGGTCAGGGGCAAACACGTTTGCAAAATTTTATAAATTTGATACCCTGGCTGAGGAGGACCTGGAGTTCTCTCATTCGGTGCTGCAGAGTCATCCGCACTCTCCCGCCCGTTTGGGAGCTTTGGTATAATCCCCATGGTCCTTACGGAGTCCCCAGCATCCACTAGGACGTCAGAGAAAATAAGATTTTACTCACCGGTAAATCTATTTCTCGTAGTCCGTAGTGGATGCTGGGCGCCCATCCCAAGTGCGGATTGTCTGCAATACTTGTAAATAGTTGTTGTTACACCAATCGGGTTGTTATTGCGAACCATCTATTCAGAGGTTTTATTGTTATCATACTGTTAACCGGGGTTCCTATCACGAGTTATATGGTGTGATTGGTGTGGCTGGTATGAGTCTTGCCCGGGATTCAAAATCCTTCCTTATTGTGTCAGCTCTTCCGGGCACAGTGTCCTAACTGAGGCTTGGAGGAGGGTCATAGGGGGAGGAGCCAGTGCACACCAGATAGTCCTAAAGCTTTCTTTAGATGTGCCCAGTCTCCTGCGGAGCCGTCTATTCCCCATGGTCCTTACGGAGTCCCCAGCATCCACTACGGACTACGAGAAATAGATTTACCGGTGAGTAAAATCTTATTTTCTTTCTTTCTACAAAAAGGGGGACTGTCTGCCACAATGTGTAAAAAGGGGCAATCTGCCTGCCACAATGTGTAAAAAGGGGGAATCTGCTTGCCGCAATGTGTAAAAAGAGGGAATCTGCCTGCCTCAATGTGTAAAAAGGGGGAATCTGCTTGCCGCAATGTGTAAAAAGGGGGAATCTGCCTGCCGCAATGTGTAAAAAGGGGGAATCTGCTTGCCGCAATGTGTAAAAAGGGGGATGCTGTCTGCCGTAATGTGTAACAAGGGCACGCTGTCTGCCGTAATGTGTATAAAGGGCACGCTGTCTGCCGTTATATGTAAAAAGGGCACGCTGTCTGCCGTTATGTGTAAAAAGGGCACGCTGTCTGCCGCTATGTGTAACAAGGGCACGCTGTCTGCCGCTATGTGTAACAAGGGCACGCTGTCTGCCGCTATGTGTAAAAAGTGTACGCTGTTTGCCGCTATGTTTAACAAGGGCATGCTGTCTGCCGTTATGTGTAAAAAGTGTACGCTGTCTGCCGCTATGTGTAACAAGGGCACGCTGTCTGCCGTTATGTGTAAAAATGGCACGCTGTCTGCCGTTATGTGTAAAAATGGCACGCTGTCTGCCGTTATGTGTAAAAAGTGCACGCTGTCTGCCGCTATGTGTGAAAAGGGCACGCTATCTGCCGTTATGTGTAAAAAGGGGGACGCTGTCTGCCGTAATGTGTAAAAAGGGGACGCTGTCTGCCGTAATGTGTAAAAAGGGGAATCTGTCCGCCGTAAGGTGTAAAAGAGTCTCTACCTGGTGTAGTGGTGCTACTGTGCGGCGTAATTTGAATAATGGAGACTACTGTGCACCGTTTTATGAATTTGTATTATTTTGTGGCCACACCCCTTCCCCATGAAGCCACGCCACTATGTATTTTTGCGCGCGCCTACGGCGCGCACTGCCCCTGTTTTGCATGCAGGGGTGGGGCTCCGATGCAGTTTCTTGCACACAGTGCTAAAATGTCTAGTACGGCACTGTTGCTAGGTATCCATTTCTCTGGCCCTGAGCAGGTCCCCCTCACCAGATCCTCTCCAGGGGTGAGGGGGTGGACTTGGATGGGATGGGGGGCCCAAAGCATTTTGTCGCATCTGGGCCCACCACTCGCTAGTTCCGCCACTGTGAAGGGGATCAGTGTATTGCTTTGCCCAGGAGCTACAGTGCTATTAAGACGGCCCTGCAACCTGTCCCATGCAGTTTACTCTTCTCTACAACAACTGAAACTATGGGGGTCATTCCGAGTTGTTCGCTCTGTAAATTTCTTCGCATCGCAGCGATTTTCCGCTTAGTGCGCATGCGCAATGTCCGCATTGCGACTGCGCCAAGTAAATTTGCTATGCAGTTAGGAATTTTACTCACGGTTTTTTCTTCGTTCTGGTGATCGTAATGTGATTGACAGGAAGTGGGTGTTTCTGGGCGGAAACTGGACGTTTTATGGGAGTGTGTGAAAAAACGCTACCGTTTCTGGGAAAAACGCGGGAGTGGCTGGAGAAACGGAGGAGTATCTGGGCGAACGCTGGGTGTGTTTGTGACGTCAAACCAGGAACGACAAGCACTGAACTGATCGCAGATGCCGAGTAAGTCTCGAGTTACTCAGAAACTGCACAGAGATGTCTTATCGCAATATTGCGAATCTTTCGTTCGCAATTTTAAGAAGCTAAGGCCCTCATTCCGAGTTGTTCGCTCGCAAGCTGCTTTTAGCAGCTTTACACATGCTAAGCCGCCGCCTACTGGGAGTGAATCTTAGCTTCTTAAAATTGCGAACGAAAGATTCTCAAAATTGCGACCACACACCTCATAGCAGTTTCTGAGTAGCTCCAGACTTACTCGGCATCTGCGATCAGTTCAGTGCTTGTCGTTCCTGGTTTGACGTCACAAACACACCCAGCGTTCGCCCAGACACTCCTCCGTTTCTTCAGCCACTCCCGCGTTTTTCCCTGAAACGGTAGCGTTTTTTCGCACACACCCATAAAACGGCCTGTTTCCGCCCAGAAACACCCACTTCCTGTCAATCACATTACGATCACCAGAACGAAGAAAAAACCGTGAGTAAAATTCCTAACTGCATAGTAAATTTACTTGGCGCAGTCGCAGTGCGGACATTGCACATGCGCACTAAGCGGAAAATCGCTGCGATGCGAAAAAATTTACAGAGCGAACAACTCGGAATGACCCCCTAAGATTCACTCCCAGTAGGCGGCGGCTTAGCATGTGCAAAGCTGCTAAAAGCAGCTTGCGAGCGAACAACTCGGAATGACCCCCTATATGCTATAATTTGACTTAGAAAAACAAATCCAAAAGTCCTATGAGACAAATCTTTTGTACACACGCCTTAAAGTAAAAAAACAAATTGGCCAAGAATAACTTTCATCCAAAATGAATATTAAATTAGAAAAAAATAACAATCTCCTGACAGTGGCAGACATATCATATGAGTTTCTGGCACTAATATAACACTCTCTATCATGCTAGCAATGATTTGTTGTACAGTACAGAGCACAGGAATCATTTCCTTTCAATTGTTTATATTGTATTTCAATACGATTTGTAATCCAGCAACAGAGAGGGGAGAGTTCGCCCCAGTGTGGAAGGCCTGTTCTCTAGCTAGAGATTCACAATTAAATATCACACAGCTTTTGAAAAGTTGCAGGTCGACAGGTAATAAAAAAGGTGTCTCCTAAGATTTACACCTTCCAGGGTTTCTGTAATGCTGACATGTCTTCTGCAGAGCTCTTTCTGTTTTTATCACACTTAGAAAAAAGCATGTTGCAATATTTCAAATCCTCATCTGTAGAGAATTAAATGCATTGCTATGAAACCATTTCACGCAAGATACAGAATGAATCGACAAAGCAAAGGGACCTAATGGGAGTTACTGTAGTTATAGCCGGTGGCTGTTTATTAGCAGGACCCCACGGCAAGCATGATTTTTTATATCACTGCGTGTTGCCAAGACAATAATTAACTGTCTCGGTCACACTGGCCTGCAGTGGCAAGAGGCAACTTACTGCTTTGCTTGCCAATGCTTTCCATGTCTCTGTAGCTATGAGTAAGCCAAAACTGAAAGTCTGGGTTGGGCTTTCAATAACCTTATATACTTCCCATCCTTTGAAAAATGTCTCCTTCCTGTACCTTGTTAAAACCCTTGATTCATTTGAAAGTTTCTATCATGTCCCCCCTTTCCCTTCTCTGCTCTAAACTATACATATTAAGATCCTTTAGTCTTTCTGGGTATGTTTTGTGATGTAGGCCATGCACTATTTTAATTGCCCTTCTTTGTATAGTCTCTAATGTATTAATATCCTTCTGAAGATATGGCCCCCAGAATTGAACACAGTATTCTAGATGAGGCCGTACCAATGACCTATACAGTGGGATTATTACTTCTTTCTTTCTGCTGCTGATTCCTCTCCCAATGCAGCCAAGCATCTGACTAGCCTTCCTCATTGCTTTGTTACATTGCTTACCTGCCTTTAAGTCATCTGAAATAGTGACTCCTAGATCCCTTTTCTCCAAAGTAGTTTCCAGTATAGTGCGACTAATACTATATGTAGCCTTTGGATTTTTGGGATCCAAGTTCATGATTTTGCATTTTTTGGGCATTAAACTGTAATCACCATGTTTTTCCCCGTACCTCTAGTCTACCTACAGTAGATCATCAATCATTTGTTTCACTTTATGTTTGTTCTTTGTTGCACACTGGGGTATATTTACTAAGGTCCCGATTTTGACCGAGATGCCGTTTTTTCATCAAAGTGTCATCTCGGTAATTTACTAAGCAATAATCACGGCAGTGATGAGGGCATTCGTAATTTTTTGGAAGTCCAAGAAAAAAATTACGAATGAATACACCATCGGTCAAAACGCGGCTGTTTAAGTATGAATCTCGGTCATTTACTAAGAAGTGCAAAGCAAAAAAAAATAAAACACTGCCGTGAAAAATTACAACTCGTAAAAAAGTGCTAAAAAAAACCAGACCTGCTTTTTTAATCCGTGATTGTATAGGCATGCAGGGATCCATGAGATCCGTGCATGTATATCAGTGGGAAGGGGTGGGAAAGTGGTTATTTTCTAAAAAAAAATTGCGTGGGGTCCCCCCTCCTAAGCATAACCAGCCTTGGGCTCTTTGAGCCGATCCTGGTTGCAGAAATATGGGGAAAAAATTGACAGGGGTTCCCCCATATTTAAGCAACCAGCATCGGGCTCTGCGCCTGGTCCTGGTTCCAAAAATACGGGGGACAAAAAGAGTAGGGGTCCCCCGTATTTTTAAAACCAGCACCGGGCTCCACTAGCTGGACAGATAATGCCACAGCCGGGGGTCACTTTTATATAGTGCCCTGCCGCCGTGGCATCAAATATCCAACTAGTCACCCCTGGCCGGGGTACCCTGGGGGAGTGGGGACCCCTTCAATCAAGGGGTCCCCCCCCCCAGCCACCCAAGGGCCAGGGGTGAAGCCCGAGGCTGTCCCCCCCCATCCAATTGGCTGCGGATGGGGGGCTGATAGCCTTTTGTGAAAATGAAAAGATATTGTTTTTAGTAGCAGTACTACAAGGCCCAGCAAGCCTCCCCCGCATGCTGGTACTTGGAGAACCACAAGTACCAGCATGCGGCAGAAAAACGGGCCCGCTGGTACCTGTAGTACTACTACTAAAAAAATACCCAAAAAAAGACAAGACACACACACCTTGAAAGTAAAGTTTTATTACATCCATCCACACAAACATACAGACATACATACTTACCTTATGTTCACACGAGGGTCGGTCCTCTTCTCCAGTAGAATCCATGGGGTACCTGTTGAATAAATTATACTCACCAGATCCAGGGTACCAGGCTCCTCGTAGCATCCTTTTGTAATCCACGTACTTGATGAAAAAAATAAAACGGACACCCGAGCCACGCACTGAAAGGGGACCCATGTTTGCACATGGGTCCCCTTTCCCCGAATGCCAGAAACCCACTCTGACTGATGTCTAAGTGGGTTTCTTCAGCCAATCAGGGAGCGCCACGTTGTAGCACCCTCCTGATCGGCTGTGTGCTCCTGTACTGACTGACAGGCGGCACACGGCAGTGTTACAATGTAGCGCCTATGCGCTCCATTGTAACCAATGGTGGGAACTTTCTGCCCTGCGGTTGACCGAAAGTGACCTCACCGCTGAGCAGAAAGTTCCCACCATTGGTTACAATGGAGCGCATAGGCGCTACATTGTAACACTGCCGTGTGCCGCCTGTCAGTCAGTACAGGAGCACACAGCCGATCAGGAGGGTGCTACAACGTGGCGCTCCCTGATTGGCTGAAGAAACCCACTTAGACATCAGTCAGAGTGGGTTTCTGGCAGTCGGGGAAAGGGGACCCATGTGCAAACATTGGTCCCCTTTCAGTGCGTGGCTCGGGTGTCCGTTTTTTTATTTTATTCAAGTACGTGGATTACAAATGGATGCTACGAGGAGCCTGGGACCCTGGAGCTGGTGAGTATAATTTATTCAACAGGTACCCCATGGATTCTACTGGAGAAGAGGACCGACCCTCGTGTGAACATAAGGTAAGTATGTCTGTATGTTTGTGTGGATGGATGTAATAAAACTTTACTTTCAAGGTGTGTGTGTCTTGTCTTTTTTTGGGTATTTTTTTAGTAGTAGTACTACAGGTACCAGCGGGCCCGTTTTTCCGCCGCATGCTGGTACTTGTGGTTCTCCAAGTACCAGCATGCGGGGGAGGCTTGCTGGGCCTTGTAGTACTGCTACTAAAAACAATATCTTTTCATTTTCACAAAAAGGCTATCAGCCCCTCATCCGCAGCCAATTGGATGGGGGGGACAGCCTCGGGCTTCACCCCTGGCCCTTGGGTGGCTGGGGGGGGGACCCCTTGATTGAAGGGGTCCCCACTCCCCCAGGGTACCCCGGCCAGGGGTGACTAGTTGGATTTTTGATGCCACGGCCGCAGGGCACTATATAAAAGTGACCCCCGGCTGTGGCATTATCTGTCCAGCTAGTGGAGCCCGGTGCTGGTTTTAAAAATACGGGGGACCCCTACGCTTTTTGTCCCCCGTATTTTTGGAACCAGGACCAGGTGCAGAGCCCGATGCTGGTTGCTTAAATATGGGGGAACCCATGTCATTTTTTTTCCCATATTTCTGCAACCAGGATCGGCTCAAAGAGCCCGAGGCTGGTTATGCTTAGGAGGGGGGACCCCACGCAATTTTTTTTAAAGTTTTACAGTGTTTATTTAAAAAAAAAAATGAACCCCAGAACGGATCACACAGATCCGGCCGAGATTCATTTTGAAAAAGTCGGCAGTGTTTTGCAAATCACTGCCGTAAAAAACAGAAAAAAAAGACGAATGACATCGACATCGGAAAACCCGAAAAGGCAAAATACGGCAGCTTAGTAAATTAGTCGTAATCAATTCAAAAAGTTGCAATTTTACACTGTCGATGTCATTCGTGATTGAACTTTGACCTTTTTCCGAAAATTACGAATGTTAGTAAATATACCCCACTGTCCCAGTATCCAACACCTGTCACACTGTTGTACACCAACACACCTGTTTATTGTTCTTTACTGTATGTTGAAAAATAGGTATGTAGATGTATGCTATATGTGCATGGGCAGAATTTGCATTGTTGCCAGTCACTTTGTCATACATGAAGTGTTTGTTATACCGGAAGTGCCTCTGCCGCTAATGTTCAGCATGATTGCAGTGAGTAAAGTCACACTACTGCATCTCTCTAGAGTCCAGTGGTGATATGCACACAGACCACTTTACAGACCCTTCCCCTGGATACTTCGCCTATATCAGATATCCACTCCTTGCTTCTAGACACCCCTGCTGCCATCCTCCACCTCACTATAGCCAGATACCCCATCTTCCACCGTCCCCTGTCTTCTACAAAATATATCCTCCTTGCTGCCAGATACCCCATCTGTATCTCTCATTGCTGGCACACATCCTATCTGCCACACATTCGCTCTCTGCTGGCACACCTCTGTCAGCAACTCCATTTGGCAGAAGCCCGGGCAATGCAGTTTTCTTCTGTTCACTTGATATCCTCGGCTGCTGCATTACATCAACTGCAACTGTTCTCTCCTACCGGAATCTAAACCTCTTTCCCTGCACTCAGGGCTTACAGTGAGCTGGAACAGGGCGGAACTGCGTTCCGTCAGGTTCATTTGGAGACTGAACCAGTTCCGGCTCACCCAACCCAGGGAGATGCCTGGCATGGCAGGGAGATGCCGGGCACCCGCTGAGATTTTGTTACCAGCGGCCTTCTCCACAGTGGCAGCAGGAGGCAGGAGTTTACTCCTGAGCTCCGGCTTCTGAGTTCTGCAGTGTGCACTATGGGATAGACGTCATGATGTCCCTCCCATAGTTCCGTGGAGCGGGCGCCAGATGGATGGCAGCAGTCAGATGCAGATTTTTTTTGTGTGTGTAAGGGGCACTACTACAGGGGGCACTACCAAAGTGACATTAATACTGGGGACATTACTAGGGGCACTAATACAGGGGCCATTGCCAAAGGGGCCCTAATACTGGGGGCAATACTACAGGGGGAATTACTAGGGGCACTACTACAGGGGGCATTACCAAAGGGGCATTAATACTGGGGGCACTTTTTTTGAGACCATGCCCCTTTTTTAGAGTGTAAGTTGTTTCCTATTTAAATAAACAGGTCAAATGTATGGCTCCTTGAAGTTGAGTTGAAAGTACAAAAGCAGCTGATCTAACAGCCCGATTCACACGTGTGTAAGAAGATTGAGGAACAAGTAGAGGAGCTTTGCGAGGCATTTGAAGGAAAAGATAGAGACACAGCAGGGGGTCATTCCGACCTGATCGCACATGCTGCCGTTTTTCGCAGCGATCCGGTCACTACTGCGCATGTGTATGCACCGCAATGTGCAGGTGCATCGTATTGGTACAAAGCGGATCATTGCTGAGCGATGGATTTAATTAAGAATCCATTCGCTCAGCCGATCGCAAGGAGATTGACAGGAAGAAGGCGTTTGTGGGTGTCAACTGACCGTTTTCTGTGAGTGTTTGGAAAAACGCAGGCGTGTCCAAGCGTTTGCAGGGCGGGTGTCTGACGTCAATTCCGGGACCAGATAGGCTGAAGTGATCGCAGCGGCTGAGTAAGTTCTGAGCTACTCAGAAACTGCACAAAACATTTTTGTAGTGCTCAGTTGTACATGCGTTCGCACGCTTGCAAAGCTAAAATACACTCCCCTATAGGCAGCGACTATCTGATCGCAGCGCTGCAAAAAATAGCTAGCGAGCGATCAACTTGGAATGACCCCCACTATCTCTTGTTATTATTGGATCCACTTTTGAAAGAGAATCTTAAAGCTAAACCATAATGAAGTTGTTTAATTAGGAAACAACTTACACTCTTCTCCACCGGTGTGAGCAATGATGCTACAGTAAGTGCAATTGACTGTTGATGCTACCAGCGGACCCATTTAGTTAGCTTGTGTCGACTTTATTTGTATATCAATTTACATTTATACACAGGATTTTATTAGCATTCAGACTCCTTGGTGAATTTCATATGTATTGGTTTTACTGTGTATTGATTTTTAAATAAAAATAATTATTTTAATATGAGTTGGATATTGTTGAATTTCAGAGATGATATAAGGCGCTAATATTATCTTCTAGACTTTCTGAGATATTTAATCTCTGTGGAATTGGTTAAACCGCTTATTGGCAGTCTTCCAATGTCTGTATATCACTGATTGGACACGCTGAACACACTTTTCTTTCTTGCAAAATATTTAAAACATTGATCATATGTAATCAATACTATATAAAATGTTTTGTTTTATTTATTTACTTATTTTTACTTATTTAAATGAATAGAAATTTTTTCCAACATTCCGCTGTGTGCAGGTTCGTTTTAAGAGAGGAGGGGACCTGCGTGCAGCCTCCATCGTAGGCCCCCTCCTCTCCGGCAGCAGTAGACTTTGGCATATTGCCAGAGTCTACTGCGCATGTGCAGGTCTCCAGGAACATGTTACCCAAGCCTTGTTCCCGGTGACACCTCCAGTGCGCATGCACCCATTATAGAAACGTCTATGGCTGCGTGGATATAGTGAAGCCTTATTAACTGACTTAGGGGAACATTTACTAAGCAGTGATACGAGCGGAGAAGTGAGCCAGTGGAGAAGTTGCCCCATCAACCAATCAGCAGCTCTGTATCATTTTAATGTATGCAAATTATAGATGTTAATTCAGTGCTGATTGGTTGCCATGGGCAACTTCTCCACTGGCTCACTCCTCCGCTCTTATCACTGCTTAGTAAATGTCCCCCTAAAGGCTGTCAGCAAGGGATTTGAAAAAAAAAAAAACAGGTCAAATGAAGAAGCGGATCGGTGGCATCCATAAAATAAACAAGTACCAAAGGAGAAACTGTAAACTTTATTCAGCGAATTGGTCAAGCCACTGGCTTCACAGCAGCACACACACTTTTTCATGGGCGCCTACCATTGCTCATTTCCAGTTCCATTGACTGTACAAGCAATCATACGGAGACCATGCAACTGGTCAGAATCAAATATCAATGTTGCCTACTGTGCCGCTATGCAATTTAAGAGTTAAACTTTCAATATTTTTCATGAAATAGCGTTGGGTTTTCATAGTTTCCATGTTATCAGTCAGAATAGTGGAGAATACAGTTATTCAGGTTGATGATTGTAATTGGTTATGATTGGTTACTTACTACAGTATCTAAGGGAATGTATTTTATTTTAGCAATTTGAAAAAAGAGGTTTATTGGTTTGCTTTTGTGTTTTTAATGGACTTAAGTTATGGCAAGTGTATCAAGGCTGATTCATTTAATGGGAATACTTATATTGTGATGATTCATATAGGTTGAAACTCTGTTAGCACTTACAGTATGTATGTGTGAACTTTTTTTGGACAAAAATAAATTTGAGTTATATAACAATTTGTCTTGCAGGTTCCTTAAAAGTATAATGTTTCCAGGGAAGCATTTTTTTACAAACATTTTGGAAGATTTAATGTACCCATTGATTTGTTATAGATTCGTTTTTTCATATTTGGATACTATGCGGGAAGCATAGAGGCTATGTGGTAGCAGCAATCGGCTGCAATATGGTAGACAGTTCCGTGGGAGGATAACGGTTATCTGTCGCATATATTTAATAAATACCAAAATAATTATCACTTTCAGCATTAAACACTTTTTTATTATTTGTAGACTGGTTATATTTGTTTGTACCTGTTCTTGACATGAAGATAATTTCAGTTAACTGAAATGATTGTCAAGAAGAGCAATTAAGTGCTGTTACCCCACCTATTAAACCCAAGGGCTACACTTAACACAAAAGCTTACAGTAATTTGCCAGGTAACCCATAAATCCCGTGCACTTAACCTGGAATCTATGGGTACTAACGGAGCTTTAGCCATGCTATAAACACTTCAAGTAACTGAATCTGCCCCAAAGGATGGACAGGAGACAGTATACAGATATATTTCAGGACTCAGCAGCATGTATAGAGCAATCTCTGATTAGTTTTCAGATTAGACACAGCAGGTGAGGTATACCATATCAACATTCAGACTGTTGACATATATTATGTCAACACCATAATGTTGAAATGGTCTAAATATTGACATTCAGCATGTCGACATGTTGAGAATGTCACCATTCACAATGTCAAAACTGGCATAATGTTGACTTTGTGAATGTCAGCAGTCTGAATGTCAACAATAGTATTTTAGCCTGACCCTAACCCTAATTGAAGCCTGAACCTAACCCTAATTTTACGCGTCAACATTCTAGCTATCGACATTCACAATATTGACATTCAGACTATAACGTCATTATAGTGCTGGCTACATCCTGCCAGAGCTGATCTGACATTGAAGGTAAAGATCGATAATACTCTACTGTGCAATGTACTGTATGAAAATACACTGCTCAAAAAAATAAAGGGAACACTAAAATAACACATCCTAGATCTGAATGAATTAAATATTCTTATTAAATACTTTGTTCTTTACATAGTTGAATGTGCTGACAACAAAATCACACAAAAATGATCAATGGAGATCAAATTTATTAACCCATGGAGGTCTGGATTTGGAGTCACACTCAAAATTAAAGTGGAAAAACACACTACAGGCTCATCCAACTTTGATGTAATGTCCTTAAAACAAGTCAAAATGAGGCTCAGTAGTGTGTGTGGCCTCCACGTGCCTGTATGACCTCCCTACAACGCCTGGGCATGCTCCTGATGAGGTGACGGATGGTCTCCTGAGGGATCTCCTCCCAAACCTTGACTAAAACATCCGCCAACTCCTGGACAGTCTGTGGTGCAACGTGGCATTGGTGGATGGAGTGAGACAGGATGTCCCAGATGTGCTCAATTGGATTCAGGTCTTGGGAACGGGCGGGCCAGTCCATAGCATCAATGCCTTCGTCTTGCAGGAACTGCTGACACACTCCAGCCACATGAGGTCTAGCATTGTCTTGCATTAGGAGGAACCCAGGGCCAACCGCACCAGCATATGGTCTCACAAGGTGTCTGAGGATCTCATCTCGGTACCTAATGGCAGTCAGGCTACCTCTGGTGAGCACATGGAGGGCTGTGCGCCCCCCCCCCCCAAAGAAATGCCACCCCACACCATTACTGACCCACTGCCAAACCGGTCGTGCTGGAGGATTTTGCAGGCAGCAGAACGTTCTCCTTGGCGTCTCCAGACTCTGTCACGTCTGTCACATGTGCTCAGTGAGAACTTCCTTTCATCTGTGAAGAGCACAGGGCGCCAAAGACGAATTTGCCAATCTTAGTATTCTCTGGCAAATGCCAAATGTCCTGCACGGTGTTGGGCTGTAAGCACTACCCCCACCTGTGGACGTCGGGCCCTCATACCACCCTCATGGAGTCTGTTTCTGATCGTTTGAGTAGACACATGCACATTTGTGGCTTGCTGGAGGTAATTTTGCAGGGCTCTGGCAGTGCTCCTCCTATTCCTCCTTGCACAAAGGTGGAGGTAGCGGTCCTGCTGCTGGGTTGTTGCCCTCCTACGGCCTCCTCCACGTCTCCTGATGTACTGGCCTGTCTCCTGGTAGCGCCTCCATGCTCTGGACACTACGCTGACAGACACAGCAAACCTTCTTGCCACAGCATGCATTGATGTGCCATCCTGGATGAGCTGCACTACCTGAGCCACTTGTGTGGGTTGTAGACTCCGTCTCATGCTACCACTAGAGTGAAAGCACCTCCAGCTTCCAAAAGTGACCAAAACATCAGCCAGAAAGCATAGTAGCTGAGAAGTGGTCTGTGGTCACCACCTGCAGAACAACTCCTTAATTGGGGGTGTCTTGCTAATTGCCTATAATTCCCACCTGTTGTCTATTCCATTTGCACAACAGCATGTGAAATTGATTGTCAATCAGTGTTGCTTCCTAAGTGGACAGTTTGATTTCACAGAAGTGTAATTGACTTGGAGTTACATTGTGTTGTTTAGGTGTTCCCTTTATTTTTTTGAGCAGTGTATTTATTTTGGCTTTTGTTCTGGTTCTAGAGTCTAGTTTACCTATTTTCTGTATATACAACCAAATAAATTGTATAAAAGTACATGTGGCTAAAGATGATAATAAAAGCATCACATTTATAAAGAGAAGTGAGAGCACTAAGCCCAGTGGACATTGTAAAGTGCCATATTAAAATCTGAACAGAACAGCAAACAGGAAAGTCAAAATCTGCGCTAAGGGAACATAAAGAAACCTCCAGTTAAACAGAAAATTGGGTTTGTGCAAAGAAACCATTGTCATATATAGTATTTCACAACCTGTGGTGCTTAATAGGATATTGTGTTAACCCTTCTTGTGCTGTCTGGGTATGAAATCAAGCACTGCTAGAGGTGTGTAATTAAGCTTCCACAAGAGCCACAGTATTGCCAATTCTTTCATTACGTCTGTGCCTCCTTTATAGGATATGAACATGTTCTCCTAGGGGTCTTTCATTTTATTTGACCTTTCATTACTTCAATCACTTTTAAATGTGTTCTACCAACATTGTCCTTAGAGGCCATCTATTTTATCTCCACAAACCTGCAACAGAATTACGATTGTATATCAATAGAAACTATGGGCAGAGAGCTAATAATCCACTACTGTTTAAAAGTTAAAACCACAGATTTTTTCAGCTGTGCCATTTGCCAAGGGTCTCTACCCACTGGGGTTTTACAACATAATTTTGAAAGAAATTTCCTCCCAAGGAAAGACTGTGTCACCTCTGTTAGGGCTAATCAGGATAGGGTTTTCTGCTCAGCTTGTGAAAGTATAAACACACAGGTTCCCTAAAAAAAATGAGAAGGGTTACAGATGTGCATTATTATTGAAGTGTAATGGCTAGGTACATGGATAAAACTGGGTGACACTACTTACAACATTGTTTTTCATTACAATGTTGCAACTAAGCTCCAGTTTTTCTCATTTCAAATGACTAAAGGGCTTAGAAAAGTCAGTCCAACAGCGCCTCCTATCTTCATATAGCTATGGGTGTATAACTGAAAGTCCCCTGTGAAAGGCTCTGCTACTGTATAACCATTACATTTAGGCAGTTAACAAAATGGACCTTCCAAAGTTTCTAGATTTACTAAAGCTTCTGAAAATGAAAAGTGGTGGTGTTGCCTATAGCAACCAATCAGATATAGCTATGATTTCTATACTGCATCCTTGAAAATGATAGACAGAATCTGGTTGCTATATCACCAACTTCTATTTTTAGAAGATTTAATAAATATACCTCAAGAGTCTTGTGCACCAAAATAGAGACTGTAGAGGGGCATAGAGTATAGATTGGGGCTTATAATTCTGAAGTGGCATTCATTCCTTTAATGAATCCTACTTGCGGACAAGCGCTCTCCGGCCATAGGAGCAATGAGAATTTGTTGCAATATCTATGTTTTTCTCAGTACAATTCTTGGCAAGTTACATTATTGATAAAAAGGTCCCCATTTTTTATAGCTACCAAAAAGAGTAATTCAGTTAATACTGATGTACTGACAAACATAACAAGCGATACCTGGTTGCTCACTTTAATTTGGCAAAATTCCCCTTGCACCTCTATGTCTGCTGGCCGCCCACAAAGTCTGGAGGCACTTTGCCGTTACCACCATATTGCTGCTCTTGCATATGACATATCTCAGCATTTCCATGTGCAATGGATACAATAAGAAATTAACACAATTCTGAAAACTGTTCTGCATGATTTTCACCTTGTACCTTATTTGGCAGCACAATTTTCCATGTTTCCTTGACATCATTTGGCATTAAGTATTCCCAGTCCTACCTGTACCACACCACACAACAGAATGAACGTCTGGCGCTAAAATACAAAAAATACTGCAATTGTAAATCTATAAAACTAATATGTGATTAATTATTAATATAGTGTATCTTAGTGGTTAAGTATGTAAAAATGTACTCAAATTCAGTACTATTAAAAAAAGACAAAGTTAAGAACTGCGCTCTATATATATATATATATATATATATATATATATATATATATAACAAAGGGGCAGATGTGCCCGAAACGTTGACCTTTACCTGCTGCACTAGAGAGCTGTTAAAATAAGTAACAAAATGTAAGCCTGCATAGACCATCAATATAAGGAAGGTCCAATTTCCAACAAATCATACAAACATCAATATCAAGTTTATTTTATTTCTCTTTCCAAGGATTGAACTTCTGACCCTGAGCTTATAAATTCACTGCCTAAACTTCACCCATACTCTACGGTGTGACTGTCAATGAGTGGTGGTTTTTGAGACACAAAGAGATTTTTTACTGATAATAGTTCTATAAATTCATTGTAAGGGATATAAAATTTGTAATAGGAGGTTCTGAATTAGCAGTGGTAATCCAGATTTTTGTGTGACAAGTGGGCTCCTAAAACATCAGTATATTGGGCCTAATTCAGACCTGTTCGCAGCAGCAAAATGTTTCTCTAATGGGCAAAACCATGTGACCTGCAGGGGTGCAGATAGAACATGTGCAGAGAGAGTTAGATTTGGGCTAATATTTCAGTGTGGTAGAACTGCCTCAATCTGCCTAACTGCACCCAGTATCCTGTGCAAATGGCTCTCACCCTGCAGATTGTAAGTTAGCATCATACTGTAAGGTGATTTGATTTAAAAGAAGAAATAAGGATTCTATTGATGTGAGTTGGGGGGGGGGGGGTAGGAAAAGGGAGATACATGGAACAGTGAAAGAAGTAAAGGGCCTAATTCAGATCTGATCGCAGCAGCAAATTTGTTAGCAGTTGGGTAAAACCATGTGCACTGCAGGGGGGGCAGATATAACATGTGCAGTGAGAGTTAGATTTGGGTGTGTTATAGTGTTTCTGTGCAGGGTAAATACTAGTAGCTTTATTTTTACACTGCAATTTAGATTTCAGTTTGAACACACCCCACCCAAATCTAACTCTCTCTGCACATGTTACACCTGCCCCCCTTTTTTTTTTGCCCATTAGAGAAAGATTTTGCTGCTGCGATCAGGTCTGAATTATGTCCATTGTGTCCAACTTCATTGAGTGTATATGTAACGCAGCAGCTACAATATATTAAAGCAGATTAATTTAAAGCAATGGTACTGACAGTTCTGGTCACTAGGGCTTCCCTGGGTGAATCACCAATAGAATGTGTCTAAATCACGTTATTAGCTTACAGATGCAGAGCTCCATGTGCCTGCACGCTGGATGTTGCTAACCACTGTAATCTCCAATAAGAAGCTTCAAGGCATTGCTAGAAGGATGTGACTCTTCAAATGAATATGTAGCAAGATGGGGGGTTCTTTGATGCATTCGGACAAATATATGGGGCCCTTTTACAAATATTGAGTAGAAACGTCATTTTTTGCTGCATATTCCTTCGGGGGGTCACATCTTTCCAACACTGCCTTGAAACTTCAAGTGCAAGGATATCTGAAGGTACACAACTCTCAATTAAATTCAGGATTGAAATATATTATCAGTGACTGCATAGGTGGCTTGCCCCCCCCTCCCCCCAATAAATAAATAAATAAATAAATAAAACAAAATAAAATATTTGAGAGCGGTGCCAGTAAATAAGCTGGGTCAAAGGGCGCAATGTGACTGCCGTAGTGACCTAGCTGCGACCAGTGTGTAGCTAATTACTGTGGACTGGCCCCTCCTCTGGGACCAGCTCACCTCCCAGTTAACACTTTCTTCCCCTCTTCCCCCTCGGCTTCCATGCCCTTTGCCCTTCTCTTTAACCCCTTGGACCCAAATGCCCCTTCCCTCCCGATCTCCAACACCTCCCTCCCCTTTTTTCTGTGATATGTATGTAGATAATTGTCTGTGCAATGGAAATAGCATTGTGCATCTTCTCTCTTCCATCTGGTAGATGTTTCAGGTGTATATTGTTCATCTTAATTTCACTGGTGATTTGTAAGTTTTTATGTGAACAATAACAATAAAAAAAACTATCTATCTATCTATCTCTCTATCTATCTATCTAACTATCTATCAATCTATCTACCTGTATCTATCTATCTAGATAGACAGAATATATATGTCATTCACATCTGTCCCTGCCACAGTGAAGCTTACAAATTCCCTAACACTCAAGCACAGGCGCACACTAGTGTTCATCTTTTGGTCAGAATTCAGGTAAAGTACCAGTTTGATTTAGGATATGGAAGGAAACCAGATCACCTGGAGAAAATCTAAACAAACGTGAGCAACATGCAAATTCAGCACAGATAAGACTCTGGTCTGGAAATGTACTTATGACCCCTGTGCTGTGCGCAATGCTAACCACTGTGTCACTCCACTGCCTAATAATAAATACTTTATAAAATTTTGCAAAATTTGTTGAATGAAATATCACAATTGTATTCACTTGCAGAAAGTGACCACCGCCAACCACACCAAGGTGCAGAATGCATTGGCATTTGCTGTCCCAGCTTTCTTCATCCTATATAATAAAATGCTAACGCTGCTCCTCACCTTTATGGGGGGAATTCAAGTGTTGTGCGCATCTACGGCCACTAGATGGCGCCTGACAGAGCAATTCAAGCATTGCTCCATTCAGGTGTGCACAGTCATGGACGCTGACATTACTGTTATCTGTCATTTCTGGTAACTAGAAGAACAATAGTATTGCGCAGTGTGAGCTTACAAATATTGCTATCAAGGATTGTGTTGCTGGAAACTTGCACCTCTACAAAACATCTTTCTTCCACGAATCTCGATTCATATGAAACTTTGCTGAAGGTTTAGCTTGCTGTACCTCCAGCAATTCAAATCTAAAAGGAAAAGACAGAGATAACTTTTACACTCATGAAACTATGTTACATGTTAGCAGTTATTTTTGTCTTGTGGAGGGCAGCGTCTGTTTCTCTTGGGAGAGGGGGTGCAAACAAAAGTGTTTGATTAACTTATGGTCTGGTTCCTTTTTGAAATAATATACGAGTTTGAGAAATATGTTTTTATGATCTTTGAAATCAAGACCGCTTGGGTAAATAAATGATGTATCTGATATCAACCACTGAGGCTTCGCTGCGACTTAAAGGCTTTTGTTTAGCTGTGTGGGCGGCTAATGTGCCTCATGAAAAGAGCGTTTTCTTTCTTTTTTTCAGTTTAATAAAGAGGCCACAAGTAGATGAAACCCGTGTAGTGGTCTTTTATACTCTCTGAGCCTTTTGTTAATGTCCCATGAGCACATGGCTGATATAGTTATGGAAATTTGTATGCTATATTATTGACCTTAAGCATTTTCTTTTGTACTTGAGCTGAATTCCTGTTACTCATATTTAATATACTTATTGTGTTTAATGTATTTTTAAATGGTATAACAGTTTCACTGCTGGCTTAACATTTCGCTGCTGGAAAACTACAGCATGCGCAGACATTGCCAGGAGACTGTTGCAGTGTTGTTAGTGCACTGAGCGTGCTCATAGAATGGTGTTCCAATAGAATACCATGAATGTGAGAACTACTGTACAACCCATGGCCGCTGTGTGTCAGAGGCGGGTTTGTGATGTCGCCAATAGTAACCTTTAGGGTTCAGGATTGAATGGGTCTGGGACTCCAGGTCGACAACAAAAAGGTCGACACACCTTAGGTCGACGCCAATTGGTCGACACACCTTAGGTCGACATGGACAAACGGTCGACAGGAACAATGTCGACATGGGAAAAGGTCGACATGAGTTTTTTATGTTTTTTTGGTGTCGTTTTCTTCGTAGAGTGACCGGGAACCCCAATTAGTGCACCGCGTCCCCTCGCATGGCTCGCTTCGCTCGCCATGCTTCGGGCATGGTGCCTTCGCTTCGCTCGGCACAGATTACCGTTCCAATCGTAGTCCACATGGATCGTTAAGTATGAAAAAGTTCCAAAAAAGAAAAAAATTGTGAAAAACTCATGTCGACCTTTTTCCACGTCGACCTTGTTCCTGTCGACCTTTTGTCCATGTCGACCTTTTGTCCATGTCGACCTAAGGTGTGTCGACCAATTGGTGTCGACCTAAGGTGTGTCAACCTTTTTGTTGTTGACCTGGAGTCCGGATACCGATTGAATAGATAAGAATAGAACAGTGAAGATAAGATAACCTTTATTGTATTTTTAGGTAATACTACAACACACTAATATCACGCTAGCTGGTATTGCCAGGTTAATGGCTAAAACACTAGAGATGAGCGCCGGAAATTTTTCGGGTTTTGTGTTTTGGTTTTGGGTTCGGTTCCGCGGCCGTGTTTTGGGTTCGACCGCGTTTTGGCAAAACCTCACCGAATTTTTTTTGTCGGATTCGGGTGTGTTTTGGATTCGGGTGTTTTTTTCAAAAAACCCTAAAAAACAGCTTAAATCATAGAATTTGGGGGTAATTTTGATCCCAAAGTATTATTAACCTCAAAAAACATAATTTACACTCATTTTCAGCCTATTCTGAACACATCACACCTCACAATATTATTTTTAGTCCTAAAATTTGCACCGAGGTCGCTGTGTGAGTAAGATAAGCGACCCTAGTGGCCGACACAAACACCGGGCCCATCTAGGAGTGGCACTGCAGTGTCACGCAGGATGTCCCTTCCAAAAAACCCTCCCCAAACAGCACATGACGCAAAGAAAAAAAGAGGCGCAATGAGGTAGCTGTGTGAGTAAGATTAGCGACCCTAGTGGCCGACACAAACACCGGGCCCATCTAGGAGTGGCACTGCAGTGTCACGCAGGATGTCCCTTCCAAAAAACCCTCCCCAAACAGCACATGACGCAAAGAAAAAAAGAGGCGCAATGAGGTAGCTGACTGTGTGAGAAAGATAAGCGACCCTAGTGGCCGACACAAACACCGGGCCCATCTAGGAGTGGCACTGCAGTGTCACGCAGGATGTCCCTTCCAAAAAACCCTCCCCAAACAGCACATGACGCAAAGAAAAAAAGAGGCGCAATGAGGTAGCTGACTGTGTGAGAAAGATAAGCGACCCTAGTGGCCGACACAAACACCGGGCCCATCTAGGAGTGGCACTGCAGTGTCACGCAGGATGTCCCTTCCAAAAAACCCTCCCCAAACAGCACATGACGCAAAGAAAAAAAGAGGCGCAATGAGGTAGCTGACTGTGTGAGAAAGATAAGCGACCCTAGTGGCCGACACAAACACCGGGCCCATCTAGGAGTGGCACTGCAGTGTCACGCAGGATGTCCCTTCCAAAAAACCCTCCCCAAACAGCACATGACGCAAAGAAAAAAAGAGGCGCAATGAGGTAGCTGACTGTGTGAGAAAGATAAGCGACCCTAGTGGCCGACACAAACACCGGGCCCATCTAGGAGTGGCACTGCAGTGTCACGCAGGATGTCCCTTCCAAAAAACCCTCCCCAAACAGCACATGACGCAAAGAAAAAAAGAGGCGCAATGAGGTAGCTGACTGTGTGAGAAAGATAAGCGACCCTAGTGGCCGACACAAACACCGGGCCCATCTAGGAGTGGCACTGCAGTGTCACGCAGGATGTCCCTTCCAAAAAACCCTCCCCAAACAGCACATGACGCAAAGAAAAAAAGAGGCGCAATGAGGTAGCTGACTGTGTGAGAAAGATAAGCGACCCTAGTGGCCGACACAAACACCGGGCACATCTAGGAGTGGCACTGCAGTGTCACGCAGGATGTCCCTTCCAAAAAACCCTCCCCAAACAGCACATGACGCAAAGAAAAAAAGAGGCGCAATGAGGTAGCTGTGTGAGTAAGATTAGCGACCCTAGTGGCCGACACAAACACCGGGCCCATCTAGGAGTGGCACTGCAGTGTCACGCAGGATGTCCCTTCCAAAAAACCCTCCCCAATCAGCACATGATGCAAAGAAAAAGAAAAGAAAAAAGAGGTGCAAGATGGAATTATCCTTGGGCCCTCCCACCCACCCTTATGTTGTATAAACAAAACAGGACATGCACACTTTAACCAACCCATCATTTCAGTGACAGGGTCTGCCACACGACTGTGACTGATATGACGGGTTGGTTTGGACCCCCCCCAAAAAAGAAGCAATTAATCTCTCCTTGCACAAACTGGCTCTACAGAGGCAAGATGTCCACCTCATCTTCACCCTCCGATATATCACCGTGTACATCCCCCTCCTCACAGATTATCAATTCGTCCCCACTGGAATCCACCATCTCAGCTCCCTGTGTACTTTGTGGAGGCAATTGCTGCTGGTCAATGTCTCCGCGGAGGAATTGATTATAATTCATTTTAATGAACATCATCTTCTCCACATTTTCTGGATGTAACCTCGTACGCCGATTGCTGACAAGGTGAGCGGCGGCACTAAACACTCTTTCGGAGTACACACTTGTGGGAGGGCAACTTAGGTAGAATAAAGCCAGTTTGTGCAAGGGCCTCCAAATTGCCTCTTTTTCCTGCCAGTATAAGTACGGACTGTGTGACGTGCCTACTTGGATGCGGTCACTCATATAATCCTCCACCATTCTATCAATGTTGAGAGAATCATATGCAGTGACAGTAGACGACATGTCCGTAATCGTTGTCAGGTCCTTCAGTCCGGACCAGATGTCAGCATCAGCAGTCGCTCCAGACTGCCCTGCATCACCGCCAGCGGGTGGGCTCGGAATTCTGAGCCTTTTCCTCGCACCCCCAGTTGCGGGAGAATGTGAAGGAGGAGATGTTGACAGGTCGCGTTCCGCTTGACTTGACAATTTTGTCACCAGCAGGTCTTTCAACCCCAGCAGACCTGTGTCTGCCGGAAAGAGAGATCCAAGGTAGGCTTTAAATCTAGGATCGAGCACGGTGGCCAAAATGTAGTGCTCTGATTTCAACAGATTGACCACCCGTGAATCCTTGTTAAGCGAATTAAGGGCTGCATCCACAAGTCCCACATGCCTAGCGGAATCGCTCCGTGTTAGCTCCTTCTTCAATGCCTCCAGCTTCTTCTGCAAAAGCCTGATGAGGGGAATGACCTGACTCAGGCTGGCAGTGTCTGAACTGACTTCACGTGTGGCAAGTTCAAAGGGCATCAGAACCTTGCACAACGTTGAAATCATTCTCCACTGCACTTGAGACAGGTGCATTCCATCTCCTATATCGTGCTCAATTGTATAGGCTTGAATGGCCTTTTGCTGCTCCTCCAACCTCTGAAGCATATAGAGGGTTGAATTCCACCTCGTTACCACTTCTTGCTTCAGATGATGGCAGGGCAGGTTCAGTAGTTTTTGGTGGTGCTCCAGTCTTCTGTACGTGGTGCCTGTACGCCGAAAGTGTCCCGCAATTTTTCTGGCCACCGACAGCATCTCTTGCACGCCCCTGTCGTTTTTTTAAAAATTCTGCACCACCAAATTCAAGGTATGTGCAAAACATGGGACGTGCTGGAATTTGCCCATATTTAATGCACACACAATATTGCTGGCGTTGTCCGATGCCACAAATCCACAGGAGAGTCCAATTGGGGTAAGCCATTCCGCGATGATCTTCCTCAGTTGCCGTAAGAGGTTTTCAGCTGTGTGCGTATTCTGGAAAGCGGTGATACAAAGCGTAGCCTGCCTAGGAAAGAGTTGGCGTTTGCGAGATGCTGCTACTGGTGCCGCCGCTGCTGTTCTTGCGGCGGGAGTCCATGCATCTACCCAGTGGGCTGTCACAGTCATATAGTCCTGACCCTGCCCTGCTCCACTTGTCCACATGTCCGTGGTTAAGTGGACATTGGGTACAACTGCATTTTTTAGGACACTGGTGAGTCTTTTTCTGACGTCCGTGTACATTCTCGGTATCGCCTGCCTAGAGAAGTGGAACCTAGATGGTATTTGGTAACGGGGGCACACTGCCTCAATAAATTGTCTAGTTCCCTGTGAACTAACGGCGGATACCGGACGCACGTCTAACACCAACATAGTTGTCAAGGACTCAGTTATCCGCTTTGCAGTAGGATGACTGCTGTGATATTTCATCTTCCTCGCAAAGGACTGTTGAACAGTCAATTGCTTACTGGAAGTAGTACAAGTGGGCTTACGACTTCCCCTCTGGGATGACCATCGACTCCCAGCGGCAACAACAGCAGCGCCAGCAGCAGTAGGCGTTACACGCAAGGATGCATCGGAGGAATCCCAGGCAGGAGAGGACTCGTCAGACTTGCCAGTGACATGGCCTGCAGGACTATTGGCATTCCTGGGGAAGGAGGAAATTGACACTGAGGGAGTTGGTGGGGTGGTTTGCGTGAGCTTGGTTACAAGAGGAAGGGATTTACTGGTCAGTGGACTGCTTCCGCTGTCACCCAAAGTTTTTGAACTTGTCACTGACTTATTATGAATGCGCTGCAGGTGACGTATAAGGGAGGATGTTCCGAGGTGGTTAACGTCCTTACCCCTACTTATTACAGCTTGACAAAGGGAACACACGGCTTGACACCTGTTGTCCGCATTTCTGGTGAAATACCTCCACACCGAAGAGCTGATTTTTTTGGTATTTTCACCTGGCATGTCAACGGCCATATTCCTCCCACGGACAACAGGTGTCTCCCCGGGTGCCTGACTTAAACAAACCACCTCACCATCAGAATCCTCCTGGTCAATTTCCTCCCCAGCGCCAGCAACACCCATATCCTCCTCATCCTGGTGTACTTCAACACTGACATCTTCAATCTGACTATCAGGAACTGGACTGCGGGTGCTCCTTCCAGCACTTGCAGGGGGCATGCAAATAGTGGAAGGCGCATGCTCTTCACGTCCAGTGTTGGGAAGGTCAGGCATCGCAAACGACACAATTGGACTCTCCTTGTGGATTTGGGATTTCAAAGAACGCACAGTTCTTTGCGGTGCTTTTGCCAGCTTGAGTCTTTTCAGTTTTCTAGCGAGAGGCTGAGTGCTTCCATCCTCATGTGAAGCTGAACCACTAGCCATGAACATAGGCCAGGGCCTCAGCCGTTCCTTGCCACTCCGTGTGGTAAATGGCATATTGGCAAGTTTACGCTTCTCCTCCGACAATTTTATTTTAGGTTTTGGAGTCCTTTTTTTTCTGATATTTGGTGTTTTGGATTTGACATGCTCTGTACTATGACATTGGGCATCGGCCTTGGCAGACGACGTTGCTGGCATTTCATCGTCTCGGCCATGACTAGTGGCAGCAGCTTCAGCACGAGGTGGAAGTGGATCTTGATCTTTCCCTAATTTTGGAACCTCAACTTTTTTGTTCTCCATATTTTATAGGCAGAACTAAAAGGCACCTCAGGTAAACAATGGAGATGGATGGATTGGATACTAGTATACAATTATGGACGGACTGCCACGGTTAGGTGGTATAAAAAAACCACGGTTAGGTGGTATATATTATAATAATAATACAATTATGGATGGACGGACTGCCTGCCGACTGCCGACACAGAGGTAGCCACAGCCGTGAACTACCGCACTGTACACTGGTTGATAAAGAGATAGTAGTATACTCGTAACAACTAGTATGACACTATGACGACGGTATAAAGAATGAAAAAAAAACCACGGTAAGGTGGTATATATTATAATAATAATACAATTATGGATGGACGGACTGCCTGCCGACTGCCGACACAGAGGTAGCCACAGCCGTGAACTACCGCACTGTACACTGGTTGATAAAGAGATAGTAGTATACTCGTAACAACTAGTATGACACTATGACGACGGTATAAAGAATGAAAAAAAAACCACGGTTAGGTGGTATATATTATAATAATAATACAATTATGGATGGACGGACTGCCTGCCGACTGCCGACACAGAGGTAGCCACAGCCGTGAACTACCGCACTGTACACTGGTTGATAAAGAGATAGTAGTATACTCGTAACAACTAGTATGACACTATGACGACGGTATAAAGAATGAAAAAAAAACCACGGTTAGGTGGTATATATTATAATAATAATACAATTATGGATGGACGGACTGCCTGCCGACTGCCGACACAGAGGTAGCCACAGCCGTGAACTACCGCACTGTACACTGGTTGATAAAGAGATAGTAGTATACTCGTAACAACTAGTATGACACTATGACGACGGTATAAAGAATGAAAAAAAAACCACGGTTAGGTGGTATATATTATAATAATAATACAATTATGGATGGACGGACTGCCTGCCGACTGCCGACACAGAGGTAGCCACAGCCGTGAACTACCGCACTGTACACTGGTTGATAAAGAGATAGTAGTATACTCGTAACAACTAGTATGACACTATGACGACGGTATAAAGAATGAAAAAAAAACCACGGTTAGGTGGTATATATTATAATAATAATACAATTATGGATGGACGGACTGCCTGCCGACTGCCGACACAGAGGTAGCCACAGCCGTGAACTACCGCACTGTACACTGGTTGATAAAGAGATAGTAGTATACTCGTAACAACTAGTATGACACTATGACGACGGTATAAAGAATGAAAAAAAAACCACGGTTAGGTGGTATATATTATAATAATAATACAATTATGGATGGACGGACTGCCTGCCGACTGCCGACACAGAGGTAGCCACAGCCGTGAACTACCGCACTGTACACTGGTTGATAAAGAGATAGTAGTATACTCGTAACAACTAGTATGACACTATGACGACGGTATAAAGAAAGAAAAAAAAATACCACAGTTAGGTGGTATATATTATAATAATAATACAATTATGGATGGACGGACTGCCTGCCGACTGCCGACACAGAGGTAGCCACAGCCGTGAACTACCGCACTGTACACTGGTTGATAAAGAGATAGTAGTATACTCGTAACAACTAGTATGACACTATGACGACGGTATAAAGAATGAAAAAAAAACCACGGTTAGGTGGTATATATTATAATAATAATACAATTATGGATGGACGGACTGCCTGCCGACTGCCGACACAGAGGTAGCCACAGCCGTGAACTACCGCACTGTACACTGGTTGATAAAGAGATAGTAGTATACTCGTAACAACTAGTATGACACTATGACGACGGTATAAAGAATGAAAAAAAAACCACGGTTAGGTGGTATATATTATAATAATAATACAATTATGGATGGACGGACTGCCTGCCGACTGCCGACACAGAGGTAGCCACAGCCGTGAACTACCGCACTGTACACTGGTTGATAAAGAGATAGTAGTATACTCGTAACAACTAGTATGACACTATGACGACGGTATAAAGAATGAAAAAAAAACCACGGTTAGGTGGTATATATTATAATAATAATACAATTATGGATGGACGGACTGCCTGCCGACTGCCGACACAGAGGTAGCCACAGCCGTGAACTACCGCACTGTACACTGGTTGATAAAGAGATAGTAGTATACTCGTAACAACTAGTATGACACTATGACGGTATAAAGAATGAAAAAAAAACCACGGTTAGGTGGTATATATTATAATAATAATACAATTATGGATGGACGGACTGCCTGCCGACTGCCGACACAGAGGTAGCCACAGCCGTGAACTACCGCACTGTACACTGGTTGATAAAGAGATAGTAGTATACTCGTAACAACTAGTATGACACTATGACGACGGTATAAAGAAAGAAAAAAAAATACCACGGTTAGGTGGTATATATTGTAATACAATTATGGATGGACGGACTGCCTGCCGAGTTCCGACTGCCGACACAGAGGTAGCCACAGCCGTGAACTACCGCACTGTACTGTGTCTGCTGCTAATATAGACTGGTTGATAAAGAGATAGTATACAATACATACAACAATATACTACTATACTTGTGGTCAGGCACTGGTCACCACTAGTCACACTGGCAGTGGCACTCCTGCAGCAAAAGTGTGCACTGTTTAATTTTAAATTAATATAATATTATGTACTCCTGGGGGCTCCTGCTATAACAACCTGCAGTGCTCCCCAGTCTCCCCCACAATTATTATAAGCTTTGCCTTTTATACATTGATGTGCAGCACACTGGGCTGAGCTGAGTGCACACAGACTGAGTCACACTGTGTGACTGGCTGCTGCTGTGTATCGTTTTTTTTCAGGCAGAGAACGGATATAGCAGAGAACGGATATATTATATTAAAATAAATAAAAGTTAACTAACAACAACTGCACTGGTCACTGTGGTAAACTCTGTCTGACTCTGCACAATCTCTCTCTCTCTTCTAATCTAATTTCTAATGGAGAGGACGCCAGCCACGTCCTCTCCCTATCAATCTCAATGCACGTGTGAAAATGGCGGCGACGCGCGGCTCCTTATATAGAATCCGAGTCTCGCGAGAATCCGACAGCGTCATGATGACGTTCGGGCGCGCTCGGGTTAACCGAGCAAGGCGGGAGGATCCGAGTCTGCTCGGACCCGTGAAAAAAACATGAAGTTCGTGCGGGTTCGGTTTCAGAGAAACCGAACCCGCTCATCTCTATAAAACACCTAGAGCATATTGTATTCTAACCCCACAGCACCCCACACACCAAGTGTTGAGAAGAACATACCGCTTTATTCCCTCTCTAATTCCCACATTTTCTCAGTTTTCCCCTGGGCAGATACTATATTATCATATACCCTATGCATGACTAAGTCCCCATGTGCGCTGTATGGAGGAGGTGAAGACCTTTCCATTGTTTGCTACGTACATACCCCATATTGGGAAGGAGGCACTGAGTCTACCCACTCCTCCTCAGTTCTTCTTCATGTACTAAGCCTCAGAGAGTGATAAAGTGAAGAGAGATAAACTACCAGCCAATTAGCTCCTAACTGCTGTATTTAAAAAATGACAAGAGCTGGCTGGTTGGTAGTTTATCTCTCTTCACTTTATCACTCTCCGAGGTTTAGTACATATCCCCTTACATGTTTTTTACTTGGAAAGCTGCTTTCAGCAGAGAAAAGGGGGATGGAGAAAGGACACCTTGCCATATATACACTTCCGGTAAAAAGCTCTGGTACTGTAATTCACCTGATAATAATTCAGTTACAAATCTGACAACATACTGTAGCTTCACACAATGTACAACCCTCTTATACAATCCCTCATATGATCCATATACTCCTCATCCACAATACATGGTGCACACCAGTGAGTCTATACTGACACTTTGGGGGCAATTTCAATTTTAAGGGCATTTACAGTACAGTGGGCGCCATAGTGATGGCACGTGTGGATTACAGCCTCTTTATGTGTTTCATGTGCATCCAGTTGGCCTCTCCGGTAATGAAAATACGGCATAAAAGTATAGTCCATGATATATCCATGGGCAAAGAGGAGAGTGGTCACAGCAATCATATAGGGGTGCAGGGATTACTCATGTGAAATGCGGATTTATTGATCCCTATGGAGAAGTACACACAGTGTTCATAGCACTGCAAAGATTCATGTGTACATCATTAATAACGTTGAATGAAATATAATTAAAACTAAATCTAGAAACATGTAGACAACAATGTATAGTGTATTTACAACAAAGAACCCCCCTGCCACCACTTAGTACCTGAATAATGATGTTTTACGTTTTCAGTCTATCATCATATTAGTCTGGAATTGTTTAAATGTATTTTCCGTTAAGATGGGAGCTAGATATTTTGGAAGGATGTGTGTTAATCAGTATTTAATTAAGAGAATTACTCCAAATATCCACAGCTAATTGCACAATTCCAGAGTAATATGATGACAGATTGGCAGAGTAAAATATACACACTCCAATTGTTCAAGTACCAAGTTGTAGTGAAGAGTTATTTGTTTTAAATACATAATACTTTGTTTTCTACACACTTCTATAATGTTATCATTTTATATCACTCAAGCTTATTAATGGCACAACGATGTATCTTTTTTAAAATGAATGTCAATAAAAGTCATGGTATGTATTAAATACAGAAGGTCACAATTAAAAATCAAATTAATGTACTGGGCTCCTTTGTGTACCGATAATTAATCTTTCCCTTGATTTGCATGTGTTTATACATTTTCATGAATGTGAGGTAGCCCCCCCCCCATACCAGATATTGGAAATACAGTAATAGAATGGTAAACATAAATAAAGGGATATAGGGTGTCATTCCGACCTGATCGCACACTAGCTACTTTTTGCGGCGCTGTGATCAGATAGTCACCGCCTATGGGGGAGTGTATTTTCGCTTAGCAAGTGTGCGAACGCTTGTACAAAAAAGTACAAAAACGTTTTGTGCAGTTTCTGAGTAGGTCTGAACTTACTCAGCCGCTGCAATCACTTCAGCCTGTCTGGTCCCGGAATTGACGTCAGACACACGCTTGTCAAAAAGACAAAACTTGTCCAAGACAAAAGCTTGGACACGCCTGAAAACGGTCAGTTGACACCCATAAACGCCTTCTTCCTGTCAATCTTCTTGCGAATCTTCATTAAATCCATCGCCCAGCACCGTTCCGCTTTGTACCCGTGTGATGCGCCTGCACGTTGCGGTGCATACGCATGCGCAGTTTTGCCAAGTTTTGACCTGATCGCAGCACTGCAAAAAATAGCTAGCATGCGATCAGGTTGGAATGACCCCCATAGACCATAAGATAACCATACTATAAAGAACATTTACGAGAACTACAGTAGCTTCAGCTTTGTGCAGGATTATCTTCTACAGTTGGTCAGGATTTGATTTAGCGTACACAATTAGCATCGCTGTAAAATTGAATGGAATTAAAATTTGTAATTTGTTTACTTAGGAAAGAACCTAGATCCACAGTACAAACTTCATTCCATATAAAGAGGAGTTACACATATGTGATTCTTACTGTACTGTACCACTCATTGCAGCATGTCCTGTTTTCCAACATACAACATAGAAACTCATTACTTAGATACCCTTTGCTATTTTGGATTACTTGTATTATTTTGTATTTAGCGTCACTTTTGTAAACAATTTATTCACCAATAAAGACATTTTCCTGTATAGAGCAGGTATTACCTATTACTATCTATCAGAAAATTGTTAGCATTCGAGGGATGGGGAAATACATGCTATAATGGTGTCATTCAGGTGCGGTCGGATTTGCTATCATTACTGCCTCCTGGGAAGCAGCAGTGATGGCGCTGTATGTAAATGCAGCTGGAGACTTCTATTATATGCAGACTCCTCCTGCTGTACCAGTTATCTGGACTGCGTCCCATGGTGCCTTGCAAGCCGGCCGTCGCAGAGGGCAAGAAATCTCCTATGATGGAGATCCCTGGTCTCTTCCCACTCCCAAAATGGTGGTGACACGCCTACATTTTTTCCAAACGGAGCCTGTCACCGCCCCCGAAATGACATCAGACTGTCAGTCTGATGGCGGCCTGCGTCTTATCCCACAGGACCTGTTTGTGCATGCGCAGAACAGGTCCTGCGCATGTGCAAAGTATTGAAAGTCAGTACTTTGTGTGGATGGACTCAGATGCAACCTGAATAAGCCCCTTAATGGCATGTAGTCAAATGTACTGTTTTCACTGTACAATAGGAAAGTCACCATTATAATGGTTCCATTTACTTTTACATTCTTTCTCTTATTTTTTTTTTACAAATTATTGTTTCCATAAAGCATCTTTCCCACTATCACACACTGCTATCGTCAACCTGAGTTGGTGATAGCTATAAGAGTATTGTGGCGGTACACTGGCCCGCCATCAAGGTGGGTCTGCGGGTACTCCAGTCCCGGGCCCGGACCCGGGGGGCCCCACAGCAAATCACAGTACCGGCAACCAGCCATGAAGACCATGGCTGCATTTTGAATTAGCCTCTGGCCGTGAGCCAATCACAGCTTGCAGACTGGCAGCAAATCAGAAGAGGCAACTCCTGATTGGCTGCGGTCCCGTGGCGGCACCAAATGTGAAATGCGGCCTCTTCCACGGAACACTATTGTGTGAGAGCACAGGCATTACAGGGATGTTTGAGCTGACTACTCACTAGGAGACACTGCTGGCCACTGTCTCCATTCAGGGCCAGCTCCAGCCTCCAGGGCTGCGCACTGCAGTTGCAAGGACTGATGACTGCCATCTGTATTGCACGGCCGTTTTGTGCTCTTGCTTCCAGCTGATCCTCTTCTGTGTGACTGTAGTTTGCTGTTCCCACCCAGCAGTAGCTGCTGTCAGAAAGACAGTGGTCAATGATATGCACTATCACTTTGGAGTAGTTCCAGACCGAAGTGGATCTTTTGGGGTGACAAAAAGGTAAGGTGCTTGTGTGCACCAGGTAGCAGTTTTCAGCAGGTGTGACTGGTGCTCCAGGCACTCAATAAAAACGAAATGATAGTCCCAGTTAGATGCATGTCACTGCATGCATATTGCTCCTTGGGCTGTAGTGCCACCCACATTATCCACAGCTACATCCACAACTGAATTTTTATATTTTTTGGGGGAAGGGGGCCGTGCCTATTTTGTTAGTCTCGGGCCCCACAATTTCTGACAGCAGCCCATGCGGTACATGTGGGGAAGGGAGGGTGGGGAGCTATTGTGGCAAAAGCGATACCCTGCAATACCTGGTACCAGCTTTGGGGCTTGGTAGATAAAGAGGTCCTATCTCTGATGACAATAGCCATTTTTTATTGGATTTCGTTGTCTTCCGTTTATTATAAATGTGCCCCTAAGTGAAGAAAAGTTGAAACAATTAAAAATTGAGACCTGTCGCTGCACCAAATGTGCACAAAAGCTAATATTTCAGTGTGGTAGAACTGCCTCAATCTGCCTAACTGCACCCAGTATCCTGTGCAAATGGCTCTCACCCTGCAGATTGTAAGTTAGCATCATACTGTAAGGTGATTTGATTTAAAAGAAGAAATAAGGATTCTATTGATGTGAGTTGGGGGGGGGGGGGGTAGGAAAAGGGAGATACATGGAACAGTAAAAGAAGTAAAGGGCCTAATTCAGATCTGATCGCAGCAGCAAATTTGTTAGCAGTTGGGTAAAACCATGTGCACTGCAGGGGGGGGCAGATATAACATGTGCAGAGAGAGTTAGATTTGGGTGTGTTATAGTGTTTCTGTGCAGGGTAAATACTAGTAGCTTTATTTTTACACTGCAATTTAGATTTCAGTTTGAACACACCCCACCCAAATCTAACTCTCTCTGCACATGTTATATCTGCCCCCCACCCCCCATTCCAGTGCACATGGTTTTGCCCAACAGCGAACAAATTTGATGCTGCTATTAAATCTGAATTAGGCCCAAAGTCTGTACATATTTCATCTGTCCACAAGACATTTTGTTTGCACGCATATGCCTGTAGATAGCCCCATCTGTAATATGCATCGTTCATTGCCCCTTCATATTCCACTTTCCATCATCTTTCAATCCTTTAAGTGCACAGGCGCTCAAAACTTCAGCACTTAAGACAAGAAAGCCTCAGTATTCAGGATACACGAGCACAGAGTGTGAGAAAATTATCTCAGCCCCAGAGCCCAGCTATAGAAGGGTGGCTTGTAAATGGGTGATACGCAATAAGAAAAAATTTATAAGGTGTCTAGTGAAATGCTTCCCTGAGATCCTCTGGATTGGGGAATTGGAGAGTGCCTGGCAGGAGGTGATGGAAAACAGTCGTTCAACTCCACAGTGACTGAGTTGTACCCTTAGAGAATCCCTAGAGACAAATAACTCAGTGCAAAGGTGAGAAACCAGACAGCAATCACACAAGAACAAAATCCCCTCAGACAGGGCATTTCCTTGCAACTTAATACCCTGCCTGGGTAAATCTTTTCTGCAGACGGGCATCATCTTCTGCAATAACTCTTAACTGCCACTTATAAAGGTCTTTCATCCGATTCTCTTGTGTATGAGCTATGTTTACCCAGGCTGTGTTGTATTGCATTGCTTCAAAAAGACAAGGCCTGAAACTATTTCTTGAGAATAGTCTTCGGCTGGATATAAACATTTTGCAGTAAAAAGTGATTAAAAGAAAAGGGATAGTGTTTCCAAGCAAAATAAACTCCTATTTAGATAAGGGTCAGCATATAAAGTCTAATATTCAACAACATACAGTACTTGCTGCACTTGCCAACGCTCCGGGAGACTGTTGAAGTAAAAGGCGACTCTCCAAAGAGTCTGGCAACTTTCTTGATGCTGGGCCAAACAAGTGCTCATTACTGTGCAGTGGGCATTCATTTCCACCCATTCCCAGCTTCATGTTCTCCACATGAAAAATCAGCGTACTGTGTATGACTTTAAAAGGAGTGCTAAAAATAAATGCATCTAAATGGTGAGGTCTATATGAGTACTGATCTGACTGTTTCTATAAATAGAAACATACAACAGATAAAGTAGAGATAGCTTATACTTCACTGATGTTGGTTGCAGGGGCTGGCTGGCAAATTTTAACGTGGGAGACAAATACACAGCACTGGCCAATGAGCAGTGTACAGTGTCGGACTGGGGCATGAAGGGCCCACCGGGGGGATGCAGTGATAGGGCCCGATACTTAGGGGTGTGGCCAGCCTACAAAGAGGGTGTGGCCAGCCTCCACAGAGGACTGAAATACACAGTTGTCTTGTGCAGTGTAATACAACATATCTACCATGTATAATACAAGTGCACAGTCTGGAACCTGATCCCTAGAGGAAAGAGTGGGCCCTCAGGCAGTGGGGCCCACCAGTGGTTTCCCCTGTACCCCTGTGGGCCAGTCCGACCCTGGCAGTGTAGATAGGTGCCTACATAAGCCAGCTAGCCAGTTCATGGATGTGCAATGGAACTTTTATTTGCAGAGCTTAACTAATGTGCTGAGTGCAGCAGGCTTGTATATGGATGGAGGGGTGTCCACACAGCAGATCTGGCTTGACCAGGGTATGGATGTACTGCATTAACCAGGTAGAGATACAGGTAGCTGTAGGCACAGGGTTAAACAGGTACAGATTAACTGGATACAATATACAGCCTGGTATGTTGGGCATTGTAGGGCACAGATAATAACAAACAGGCCCTGCTATTTGGAAGTGGTATGCTCCTCTATATAAGTGGTGGTGGCACCACAGTGTGACATGGAACCTGTGGGGACCTTGTATGGGGCTAATGGTGGGGATTCTCTGGGTGTTTCCTAATATGCAGGACACCATTGGAGAAAGATGCATAGTATAACCATGCATGCAGAGTAGTGCATGGCAGAGGTGATACCTCAAGAGAGAGCCATGCCAGGTCCTAGTGCCCGCTCTCTGTGGGGCCAAGAACAGAGGCATTCCCGAGCACTCCTCTAACAGCTTCCACTTCTGCAAATAGAAAAATATAAATAAAATATATCATAGAAAATAATATGTGAAACACTTTTTACAAATAAAACACTTTGTAAAAATGATTTCGGGTCCCCTGACAAATTCTTTTTATAGGTTGAGTGACCTCCTTGAGAGAGGAATTTGAATAAATGTTATGTCATTGTTAGTGGGCATTAACATATAACATTTTTCAAATGAAAGTTTAAAGTAAAAAGTTTATAATGCTAAGGCTTGTCAGTGTGTGTGCGCAGACCAGATGACGCGGCCGCAGCATACAGACGCACGGCTGTGTCCATCTCTGACTCCCCCCCTGTATCAACAGCATTTTCAAAGCAGTCTGTTCCGGTCACATACCATTTGTAGGTCAGAATGAGCAAATCATCACAAAACACTCATCCGAATGAGCCTAAACAGTATATATACCTATGCAATTTATATGTACCGCATAGCATGGGAAGCACGTATATGAAACAAAAAAATACAAATAATAGCTTTTCAACTAATACTGACTGTATTAGCCCTATTTTTGTGTTTATTACACAACCATATTAAATAATATCACATTCCAGTGGTAAGTAGAATGTGACATCACACGCAGCTGCTGTGACCCGGGCAGCGATGAGTAGCTCCCCGACAGCACGTAGGAGCTGCGCTGGCTGGGAGCTACTCCTACAGTACAAAAGCATCGCTGCTGTGCAATGCTTTTGTACTTCTATGATGGGATAGGCCCTGACATGCGGGGTGGACTAGCCCTGTGCTGGGCGTCCCCCCGCATGTCAGGGAGGCTGATCGTAGATGTGCTAAATTTAGCACATCAACAATCAGGTCTGAATCACCCCCAATAGCCAAACACTGCTGGGAAAGCATAGAATTCATAAACAAATTGAACTTTCAAATAGACCAGCTTCTGGCTGGCATGTTTAGATAGTCATGCACGGATCAGTGAGATCAGTGCATGCTTCTCTGTGTAAAAGTAGCTAAAAGTGTTAAAATTAAAAAAATAAAATTGCGTGGGGTCCTCCCCTCCTAAGCATAACCAGCTTCAGGCTCTTTAAACCGGTCCTGGTTGTTTAAATATCAGGAAAAAACTGAGTAGGGTTCCCCAGTATTTAAACAACCAGCACCGGGCTCTTGGGCTGGTCCTGGCTCCAAAAATATGGGGGACAAAAGACGTAGGCATCCCCCATATTTTTCAAACCAGCACCGAGCTCCACTAACCAGGGAGGTGATGCCGCAGCCGAGGGACACTTTTATATAGGTCTCTGCAGCCAAATCATCACCCCCCAACTAGTCACCCCTGGACGGGGTTCCCTGGGTGAGTGGGGACCCCTTAAATCAAGGGGTCACCCTCCTCCAGGCACCCTAGGGCCAGGGGTGAAGTCCGAGGCTGTCCCCCCTATCCCTGGGCAGTGGATGGGGGTCTGATAACCAAAATTGTGTAAAAATAAGGAATATTGTCCTTTGTTGTGGAACTACAAGTCCCAGCAAGCCTCCCCGCTTGCTGGTACTTTGAGAACAACAAGTACCAGCATGCAGGGAAATAACGGGTCCACTGGTACCTGTAGTTCCACAACACAAGAAATACCCAAATAAAAACACAACACACACACCGTGAAAGTATAAGTTTATTTACACCACATACATGCACACTTACTCACATATACTTACCTAAAGTCCCACTGAACGCATTGGTCCCCTTGTCAAGTAGAATCCCTTGGTGTACCTGTAAAAAAAACATCTAAATACTCACCTATAATCCAGTGAAGATCTGTCCACTTATTTCCATAAATAAACGCCACTAAAGGAGTTCCATGTTTACACATGGAACCCCTTTCCCCGAATTCCGGGACCCCCCCATGACTCCTGTCAATAGAGGACCTGGCAGCCAATCAGGGAGCGCCACATCATAGTGCTCTCCTAATTGGCTGTGCGCTCCTGGCCTGTCAATAAGGCGGCACGCACTGGCTGTAATGAAGAATCGCGGTCCTTCATTATAGACAATGGTGGGAAAATTGCGGTCTGCAGCTAACCGCAAGGTTAATTGTGGTCACCCACAAGAGTGACCTCAATTAACCTTGCGGTTAATTGAGGTCAATCCTGCCGGGCTTCATTGTGCTAAATCCGGCAGTGTTTTACTATTCACTCCCGTAAAACACTGCCGGCAATACGAATTACACCGACATCAGTGAATTCGAATTGAAAAATCACGGTTGTTTAGTAAATTACGTTTTTTTTTCTCAAAAAGTTGCAATCTCACACTGCCGTTGTCAGCCAAGATTGATGTCGGCTGAAATAGGCAGACATTAGATTCTTAGTAAATATACCCCTTTGAGTGCAGAATTGTGCAGGTCTTGGCGTGGCTCACAGAGGAGTCTAATCTGGCCAGAAGCACATTCTGTGTGGGCTCCTGTCTATACTCCCCAAAGGGAGACAATCATTATGTCGACACTGCAAATATGAAAGCTTGCTTCACTGCACCAGTATGCTCCTTGACCCTCACACACAGCTCTTCTCCATGACCCTCATACTACATTTCAGGGAGATGTGAAAGTGACGCCTATTAGGGCAGACGTGTACTGCTACATCTGAGTATATATTTTTGTATTATTTTAATCGCACTTCACTTATATAGCACTTATGTGCTTCTTATTAACCCTTATTAACTTTCACCTGTGTGCTGACCTGGGGTAGCCGACCTGTGCCGACGTGATGGGGTCCTGCACCCCGGATCCATACCTAGTATTAGGGACCCCCAGTGACGGAGATGCCTTGCCGAACGTCCTGGGGGCTTAACCCTATATCTGCAGATATACGCAACTAAGATCTCCGTATTATCTGATTATTATGTAGTATTATTTCTCACTCAGTGTGCATTAGGGAACACAATTGTTTTTTCTTACACAGAATTACCCCTCTCTTTTAGCACCTGAGTGACATCACAATCTGATTGAGCAGCTTGCCATTATGTGCAAGGGACTCGACATTAAATCACATTCCGTCCGCATCCTAGGGAGACGGGTCGCGGAGCTGGTGTGGACACCGAGCAGGGACCCCACTAGACCACCAGGGCAATAGAGCACAGGTCGGGTGTACTAACACTCCATTTAATAAGGCTCGCTAGTACCTGGGGTGAAAGTCCAGCATAGGGGAGTCGGCGCTTGACCTCTCCCTGGCCAAGGGCAACATCTACTGCAGGTTTTTCTGCCCTGGAGCTGCCTTACACTCTCCCTCACTCCCTGACTGAGACGCTGGGTGCCATTTTCTAAGCATAGTTGCGGTTGGGCTCTGGGACTGCAGGAGAAGGTCTCCCTTGTAAAGCCGCGGCCGCCTCTACACAGCGCTGTGTTTTTACAAACACTTAAGTATTCTACATGTCTTTATAGTGTTAGCATTAGTTAAGAAATAGTGTACCTATTACAGGATATATTGTACGAGTATTCTGATATATACCTCCGGTCTAGGAACGTACTGTGTTTTATATATATACTGTATGTATATATATATATATATATATATATATGTATATATACATATATATATATATATATATATATATATATATCTGTACATATACTAGTCCAGTGCAGTGTTATTGTCATAATAACTATCTGCATTGCCTGTGACTGTGTGTGCCTGTATCTGCTGTGTGGTTTCACTTTTCAGTGTTTCCCAGATATACCTATCACTGTATTCTGTACCCTAAGGGACTAGGTGCATCAGGGTCATATATATAGTGCGTCACAGTATTTACCTATTACATGTATTCTACTATGTACTCAGTCACATAATAACGTATTTAATCGCTGGTGTTGTGTATTGTCTACAGTCACATACTAACGGTTTTAATTGTAGATATTGTACCCTGTCTGGCTTTATCGTGCTAAATCGCTCTGTTGTTGCATTTGTGTACAATGGGGGTCATTCCGAGTTGATCGCTCGCTAGCTGTTTTTAGCAGCTGTGCAAACGCTATGCCGTCTCCCACTGGGAGTGTATTTTAGCTTAGGAGAAGTGCGAACTAAAAGATCGCCTAGCGGCTACAAAATAATTTTGTGCAGTTTCAGAGTAGCTTCAGACCTACTCAGCGCTTGCGATCACTTCAGACTATTCAGTTCCTGTTTTGATGTCACGAACACGCCCTGCGTTCACCAGCCACGCCTGCATTTTTCCTGGCATGCCTGCGTTTTTCCAAACATTCCCTGAAAACGGTCAGTTGACACCCAGAAACGCCCACTTCCTGTCAATCACTCTGCGGCCAGCAGTGCGACTGAAAAGCTTCGCTAGACCTGTTGTGAAACTACATAGTTCGTTGTAATAATACTATGCACGTGCGCATTGCGCCGCATAGGCATGCTTAGAAGTGCCAATTGTTTGCCTGATCGCTGCGCAGCGAAGGAAAGCAGCTAGTGATCAACTCGGAATGACCCCCAATGTCTAGTAAGAAGGGCAGTAAGTCTGTGGACGCTCCTGCATCATGCAGAGCATGCGCAAAAGATTTACCAGAGGGGGAAGCTGTGTATGATGGTCTGTTTACTATGTGTCATACATCTCCCAGTCAGTCCGCAGCTCCTGTAACCAATCAGGAGCCACCCTGGGCTGCGTTCACAAACCTATTGGGTACTCTGGTGGAAAGCCTTATGCCCCCTATGGGACCACCTGTGCTATTGCAGCCACAAATTGTCCCTATGGTTAATCCGCCTTGGGCAGAAAATTTGTCTAACCAGTTGCAGCAATTAACTCATTCCTTGGTTAGGCAAAAATCTACTCCAGGGCACTCTCGTGTCTACGGGTATCTAAGTAGGCTGTTTCCTCACAATCCATTAATCTCTCAGATGTTTCATCTGAAGAGGAAGGGGAGCATACTGTCCTGTCAGACACTGAATCAGGTGCGTCTGACGAGGATTCTCCATTGCAAATTGATGTCCCTGCCCTTGTGGTTGCTATTAAGCAAATCTTACAAATCACTGATGATGAGGGTTCCACTACCGTGGCTAAGAAAACTGATATATTCAAACGGCAGAAGGAGGTTAAAAATCTATTACCCCATTCTGACTATTTGGTGGACATCAGGCAGAAGCCCTGGTCTAATCCAGGGAAGAAATTCCCTCTATCTAAATGAGCCTCACTATCCTCTCCCTGCAGAGTTATGTAACAAGTGGGAAAATTCACTGCTGGTGGATTCTCATGTCACCCGCCTAGTGGTGTCATCCACTCTGCCAGTCCCCACTGTCACTTCACTGATGGAACCGACAGATAAGTGTGTGGAGGAATGCCTGAAATCTATTTACTCCCTGACAGGTGCTGTACATAGACCCACTATTGCGGCCTCTTGGGCTGCCAAAGGAATTGAAGCATGGGTTCAAGTATTAGAGGATATATCTGACAATGCCAGACAGTACCTGTCTCACATTACCACCGCCACCTATTACTTTCAGGAGGCGTCCTCTGAGGTGGGTGTGTTGGCAGAGAGGCAGAGGCTTTATTGAAATGCAGCTGTATATCCCATGGAAATATAAAGGATAATTGCTTCTTCATTTCCGTGGGATATATAGCTGCATTTCAATAAACTGACACCGCAGGCAATGATGCTGATTTTACCAATGACACTCACTGTATAGTGGAGACAACAATGCTGCTTCTATCGGGGATGAATGTGATAATATAGGATAAAAAATATATAGGATAACATTACATTAATTCCATTAGGTGCTCATTTTCTAATAAGATATTCACCACTCGGTATATGAAACATCGGTAAACATCAATACGTGATAATAAGATCATTGACACACCACATTATCAGCACTAAAGCACACTATCAGGCATTACAATATCTTCCCGAAACACAAAAATAATTCAATAAATGTACTGACCATGGACTCAGTGGATTAATTTATAAGGGTAATACTCATAATTTTATTAACCCCCTATAAAAGGGATCAATAATTAAAATATACTAAGAACTTGATATAATCTCTTAACATGATATTGTGAATAGGGTGAAAGGACTCCATTTCATAAAGACAAAACAGATACAATCGAAATATAGAGACAGCTGTAATACATGCAGTGTCGGACTGGGGCATGTAGGGCCCACCAGGGGAATGCAGGGGTCAGGGCCCATGTTTAGGGGTGTGGCCAGTCTGCAGAGGGGGTGTGGCCTGCCACCTCATTGGTTTGACTAACCATTAGAGAGTGCAACGTCTGGGCCCCTTCATAAATATATACAGTAAATTCAGCTGCTGCATGCATGATAATGTACCAGATTAATAACAGCAATGCACTGTAGAAAAGTCCAGTATAAGGTAACATATGTATAATGTATAATTCAAGTACACAGTCTGGAACCTGATCCTTAGAGCAGGAGGTGGGGCCCCAGGTAGTGGGGCCCACCGGTGGTTTCCCCTGTACACCTGTGGGCCAGTACAAGCCTGAATACATGTGACAATTGTGTATCCATATTGTATCATTGCTCCTGCTACATTATACTTTAAGGGGTTTTCCCTGGGCTGAGTAGCTAAAATAACACTGATAGTGAAATCGTATGTGACAACTGTGTATTTATATTATATCATCATCCTGTTACAGTGTATTGATAGGAATTGTCAGAGTAGAGTAGTCAGTTCAATAATATAGGCGAAGGGAGGCATTAAGTAGGTAGACAGACACACACCTGTATTAATATACCTTATAAAGAAATGATTTAGAGACGTTCAATGCGCAGCTATTCATTATAATCACACATCTTGTTTCTTCACCTGCTTTTGATTTTATCTAATATTTTGCTAGTCTTTATTCCATGAAATAATTTATGAAAAGTTATGTTTTACAATATGAGTCACTGTGCACCACATTAGGGAATTCAATTTTCCTGCCCCTTTACCCCCCCCCCCCCCCCCCCCCCCGTGCTATAAACTGTTTTATACCTGCCAGTGGTAGCACCCCACCAATTATAGAGAAAGTATCTGTTTTGGTCAACAACATGTATGGGGGTTATATGATTCAAACCAGTGTGACCAGTACCCTATGCATGAGGTATTTTGCCATGCAAGCTTGGAGACTCCTGTAAATCAGCCTAGTTATGTGTTTCATGCTGACATGTTCTGTTTCACTCAGTCTTTCTACACTCACATCTATATAATGTCAGTTCCTTGCTCAGGTCAGTATTGTATGCAGGCACTCTGCTACATACTAGATCTGGGTATTTGGTGACTGATTACCATCTCACATAGATCCTTGATATAATGGGTATGGATAACATCACTTTGTGCATCTTGAGAGAGCAAAAAACTTTCTATAATTTCCCCAAAGACAAAATAAAGTCCTAAAAAGCCATCACTCCTGAAAACAGCACTCAGCGTTATCTATGAAATGACCCATGGGAAAATGTAAGTCCTGTACAATCAGTCATAATGAAATGCCATTTGTCATATTATCATGTTTTGCAGCTGTACAAGCAGAAGCACAAATTTCCCACTTAATGTTAAAGGGGGGCACTCAAGCATTAAAAGTTTAAAAAAACAACATAGCTTCCATTTATGAGGGACACAGGAAGTACAGTCTGGTAATAATGGCTAATGAAAAGCAAATAATCTGTGACCAAAATGAGTCTAAAGCAGCGTTTCCCACTCCCAGTTCTCAGGGATCCCAAACAGTGCATGTTTTAAAGATCTCCTCAGTATCACTATAATTAGGTATTTTAAACTGTATCAGCCAGTAATGCATACCTTCCAACTTTGCTTCATCTGAAGGAGGGACATCTGTGCGCACCACGTGCACGCCCGTCGAAAAGAGGCATGGCCTATGAAAAAGTGAGCGTGGCTTCATGGGAGGGCCCGCGATCATGAGCCACGCTCACGTTTTCATCACTGAGGGGAGATGCCCAGCTCTCTGTGAGCTGCTAGCATGCCCCCTCTCCTCCTGCTCCACTGAATAGATGCTGTGCACATGCGCACAGCGTCTATTCACCGCAGAGCAGCAAGTACAGGATCCTCCCAACTGCCCCCCCACCGCGGGACACTGCAGCCTACGGGTGGGACAGCGGGACAGTCCCAAAAAAACGGGACTGTCCCGCGAAAATAGGGAGAGTTGTGAGGTATGGTAATGCATACACCTGTGCACCAAACTGGAGTTCTGTAAAATATCCCTGGGGACTGGAGTTAGGAAACCCTGGTCTGCAGACCTATAAACCAGAGGTTTATTAAGGCTATGTACACACTGTGCTGATGGATCTGCTGACCGCCAGATCCATAAATAAGGCAGCCGCTTTGGTAAGGTTACACACTAATTAGCGGATCTATATATCTGCAGCAGTGACGTGCGGTGAGCTCATCGGCTGGGAAAGCACTGATTTTATATATATATGCAACAATTATTAGAAGATTGGCTTATCTGAGTATGAGGTCACTATCAGGTTTTACCAATGCGTTTCGTCACACAGATTTCATGAAGTCTGTGTGACGAAACGCATTGTGCAACCTGATAGTGACCTGATACTCAGATAAGCCAATCTTCTAATAATTGTTGCATATTGCACTTTACCTGTCTACGTTTAATTGTGTATATTGTTTTTATCCCATTCTTTGAAAGAGATTTTTGTATATCAGTTTTAGAATTATATGTGAATAAATTTGCAAAGTATTTTTATATATATATTGTCAGATTAATTTATTCCAGACACCAGTGGTCATTTATCCCCCCCCCCCCCCCCCTCCTTTTGCTGCTAAATTTTACCATACAGGGAACTACCATCCCTGTTTATTTGGGGGCTAGCAGATGCCCTATATGTTTTAGGGAGTGTCAGTACTTTTATATTTTGTTGTTTGTTGTCATTTTCACAAGTGGCGCAGTATTCTCTCTTTATTTCAATATATATATATATACAGTTCCGTCCAACCCGGCACTCCTCTCACGCTCCCCAGCATCCAAACAAGCTGCTCCCGTACCTTCTTAATCCGGAGTGTCCTCCCACACACAGTGATACCAGTATAAGCGGCACTGAGATACTTCAATGGAATATGAAAGTGCTTTATTGCAGAATCATCATCTATGTTTCGGGGTCGCAGCCCCTTCGTCAGGATGAATATCAGCAAACAATATAGTGTTTAAATACCTGTCAAAAAGGAGGTCCTCACCGCCGCCTCCAACCACTCTGCCTGGTTTCCGGTCCTGACGTCACTACACCCTCAGGAAGTGACCCGGCTCCGGTCCGACCAGCTGGCATGCTGGGGCTAAATTGGAGTAACCATAGTGACCATTAGTAATACAAAACATCAATAAACCAAATACTACATACAAAATGTTGCTATGTGTGTCAAAAATAAATTTACAAAAAACAAATATCACAAAGGTACATTGAATCGACTATAAAGTGACATGTTTAAAAACACAGCATTCAATATATAGCACCAACACAGTCGTTACCAGATAGAGCACACAATATACAGGTATTTCTATCCTCTACTATACAATGCTAGACCTTAACACCTGTAGAATGATTAAAATAAAATAAACCGGATCTACACCTTAATGAAAGACACAGTGGGGTAAATGTACTAAAGTGGGAGATTTTTAGAACTGGTGATGTTGCCCATGGCAACCAATCAGATTATACTTACCATTTATCTAGCTGCTTCTAGCAGATAATAGATATAATATGATTGGTTGCTATGGGCAACCTCACTAGTTCTAAAAATCTCCTACCTTAGAAAATTTACCCCAGTGTAACCACATAATATATATTGCAATACTCTGATAGATAGTAAATAATTTGGTACACCGCAGTCAACACATCTATTTACAGGAAGCATTTTAGATTTAGAGCATCATTTAACCCCTTAGAGTATTGAGTATTTAATTTGAAAATCCACATGGATTTTACCTGCAACAATTTTTTAGAACGATCCCCGACTCTTACTGAGTGCGGGACGTGATCAATTATTTTATGACGTAATGTCGCCATCCCATGTTTGCCAAGCATGAAATGGCGAGCTACCGGTGATCACTACTGCCTGTTTTGATGGCTTCACATATGGCATATCGATGCTGTGCCATTCTGGTTTTAAAAGCACAATCAGTTTTGCCGACATATACAAGCCCAACAGGTATATCACAAACTTCGAATCACGAGACAGAGGGTAGCTAATAGCAAATTTCTTCCCCTGTGTGGATGTTGAAAATTATCCACCTGGGTGAGATAAGTACAAGTAGTACATCCACTGCATCTGTAGCAGCCATTTTTGCTTCTCAAAAAGTTTGTAGGGTTCTGTCCTAAGCCAAATTTAGAGATATCAGTCTTCACTACATAATCACAGATACTACAGCTTCTGGAATAACTAGAGAGTAGCTTGGAATGATAAACTTCTCCCAGTTCTTTGTCCGAGGCAACTATAGGCCACAGCTGCCTGGCACGCTTGGCTATTTGGGTACTGCTTGTATTATATTGAGTTAACCATGGGAATCTACCCTTCAGTTGATTACGGGTGCTCGGTTTTAATAACTGTTTTCTGGTTAACCCCAATGCTTTATCTTTAGCCTGTAACAGTAACTCCATAGGGCAGCCCCTCTCAACAAATTTAGAGATCATTTCCTCCAGCTGCCTATCCCTAGCGCTCTCAGTATTGTTGATGCGACAAACTTGCACAAACTGGGAATAAGGTATACCCAAAATTGTAGATTTAGGGCAAAAACTGTCATATTTCAGCAGGTTATTCCTATTTGTGGCTTTAGCATAAAGTCTAGTGCTAATCACACCATCAGATATTGTAATGCAAACATCCAGAAAATTAATTTGACTATTATTAACCTCCATCGTAAATTTAATTGGGCTTTCGGTGCCATTATGCTGTTCAATAATAGATATCAACTCTGCCTTATCACCCTCCCAAAAAATCAAAACATCGTAGATATAGCACTGATATAAGCGCAATTGGGATGAAATGGCACTGTCTTGCAGAAAAATCTCCCTTTCCACTTCCCACATAAACGCATTAGCAAACGCCGGTGCTACAGAAGACCCCATAGCACAGCCGGTGCGCTGAATATAGAAATTTTTATCATAAAGGAAGTAGTTATGTGAAAGGGTAAATTCTAATAAAGAAAGAAAAAACATGTCAGGGCCTGTAAATAAGGGGTTATTGGTGATGAGGTGTTGAACTGCTGCCAATCCTTCCCCGTGGGGTATACATGTATACAGGCTTGTCACATCTATGGAAGCCAGAACCACTTTGTGAATTAAAGCACCCATACCATCAAACAAACGTAGCAAAGACGAAGTATCCTTTAAGTGTGTAGGGGTATTTTGTATGTACGGTTGTAAGAAACTATCACAATAGACTGAGATGGCTTCACAGACCGAACCCCTGGCAGATATTATAGGTCTGCCAGGGGGATTCTCTGCATCCTTATGTATTTTAGGAATAATATAAAATACAGGAACCACAGGATCAATAGACAATGCCTTAATTGTTGCCAATGGTATAATATTTGCATTAACAGTCTGTGTCAATAAAACATCTAGCTCATCTTAAACCTGCTAGTTGAATCAGCTGAGAGATTGGCATAAATGGTGTTATCTGATAACAATCATGTACACTCTTCTCTATATTTATCGATGTCCAATACAACTATGCCCCCACTCTTATCAGCTTGTCTTATAACAAAATCCTCCCTTTTACTCAAAGACTTAAGTGACTCATACTCAATTTTTGAAATATTAGGATTCCCTATACCAACAGATCCTTGGTCCGATATTTCCAACATCCGACTGAAAGTCCTAATGGAAGGATTTAAAGTATGAGGTTCAAATGTAGATCTGGATAATTTTCTCACCTGAGGTGGAAGAGACAACGTTCCTGGGTCTGTAATAGGTGAACTTTGTTTGTGAAAATATTCCTTAAGTTTGAGAGATCGTGTCACTTTGTAGTTTTCAACTTTCCGTTGTAGTGGCTCAAGTGAACAGGTAGGAATAAACGATAAGCCCCTACTCAGCACCTGTAACTCCAGTGTGGAAATGGGTTTAGAGGACAAATTAAATATCAACTGGGTCTCCCCCGTGGTGGTTTGGCTCCTGCGCCCGCTCCACACCTGCCGTTTCATTTGACCCCCTCTCCTCGTCGGGTTACTTCTCTTCCTGCTGCGATGGCTCTGGTGCGGACCCCTAAAGGGATTTCCCTGCCTTGTCGCTGAGTGCCCAGGGTGATTTCCTCTGATTCACTAACTGAGGTACTTGAGTAGTAAGGACATGTAACCGTCTCCTATATGGTGCAGTTTGTCCTGTATATGATTAAATAGGATTATTTCCCAACCAGGAATATACTTTGTGTTGATCATAGTCCTGTTGGACCCATAGACATTTCTGTTTCTTAAATTTAATTAAATTGACTTTATATTGTTCCACCTCGTCAGATAGCTTGTTAAGCCACTCCGATACAAGGTCTGTTAAAATGCCATTCAAAAAGTGCAATTTTTTCTTTAGTGCTATTCAACTCACACCACAACTCTGGGTGGATAACCCTGTCCTATTACCGTTATGTACTGTATATGTAGCATATTGCAAAAATAATGCAACATTTGGCTACCTCTGCTCACTGCAGTGTTCTTCCTAATGGAGCAGTGCTCTTTGCTCACTGTAAAATGAAAACTCTGTCTGCAAAACTTTAAATCGCAGCTCATTAATTTGCAATGCAAGTGTATAGTATTCATTGAAACATTAAAAAGTCTTCTCTAAATTTTATGTAGCCCATAAATTGGGTCTGGTAATATACCATGCTACACTGGTGCTAGATAGCATTTGCTGAAGCCTTAGCTGTCTAGTAAGAGCTGATTATATCTGGGCAGAAATTCATGAATGGTAATGAAGCAACCTCTGTATTCCTTGTCCAATGTGTATCATTGATGTGCTGTGGTTGTTGATTTTATCATGAACATACAAGGCAGTTGGAAAAGGCAGAGGCAGCAGAACTGTCCTTTTAACTAAGTCTACGGCCACACATAGCGGCCAAGCTGGTCCTGTTCAGCGGGACCCGCTTGGCCGCTATGTGTGGCCGTAGCCTTAGCAAGTGTGAAGAGGAGCAGTAAACCGCATTGGACCACCAGTGCTGTAGAAGGGACAGCTTTAATGCCAGTCACCACTGGGTCCCGCCAGGTCCCGACGCCGCTTACGTCCACCACGTATGGGTAATTGGACAGCGGATCCAGCACTGGATCTGCTGTCCAATCACAGCTGCCTTGCTGAAATGGGCCGCTATCACCATTTTTAAAACAAAAATTCATGCTTAATCCTGTTCCAATTGCCAACGGGAGGCACTGCTATTAGTGCCTGCCAAACCAATTTAAAGTATTAAAATTAATTCCATAATATAACGATGATGCTTATAACACAAAATATGTGTCATAACATAAGTATCTTCTTTATATTATTTGAATCATTAATGACAGGGGAGGCAGTGACTGCACGTCACTGGTCTGCGGTTCTTGCCCCCAGCATATGAGTCGGTAGGCGGTATGGCCGTACACGCAGCAAGACATGTAGATACTGTACAGTAAATCTGTAAGCTATGTCGGCATAGGCTGTGCTGCTGTGCCAACATGATATGTTCGTGAACGACATTGTTCACAGACATATCGGGCTTACACACCTGCTGTTGAACTTCTGTTATATCCAGGGCTTAAAGTGGTCCTGGAGAGGTGGTGGAACTCATTTACCCCGCCACCTACTCTCCCCCTCAACCCACCCCTTCCCTTACATAAAGTGGAGCCAGGGCCAGTACTAGTGTTATTGGCACCCCCCTGCAAACTATAAATCAGTGTCCGACTTCCCATACTTTATAAAGGGACATTGAACTCACAGTGATGCAGTGTGGTCACATAATAGTACCCTTAAATCAATTACACCACACAGTAGCACAATCTTATTCATAATACACCGCATGTAGTGCCCCTGATTCATATTACACCACATCGTAATGCCCCTTATTCAGGTTACATCACTCAGTAGTGCCCTTTATTCAGATTGCAGTACACAATACTACCCTCTATACATGTTATTCCACACAGTAGTGCCCCTTATATACACAATTTTCACAGAAATAGTGCCCCTTACACATAATGCCAACAGTTGTAGTGCTCCTTAAACATAATGACCACAGTAGTGCCACATAGTATACACAAAATGCCCACAGTAGTAGTGCTGCTTATATACAGAATGTTCACAGTACTAGTGCCCCTTACACATAATGGCCACAATAGTAGTGCCCCTTACACATAATGACCACAGTAGTGCCGCTTATACACATAATGCCCACAGTAGTGGCCCTTATACACATCTTTGCCTCTGTCACTTCACCAGCTCACCACCTGTGTTCTTACATGCCCTGTGTTCCTCCAGCAGCTCCATGCCCTGTATCCCTCCAGCAGCTTCCCCACCTCTCTTGTCCCTTCAGCCCCCTCTCATATTGTCTTCAAGATGCACAGAGCCTGCTCCTCTTCATGGCTCCCCTTCATTTCAGCAGTGGTGACAGCATGACATCACATACGTTGTGCCGGAAAAGGAAGCTGATGTGACCCGAGCAGGGGATGAATGTTGTCCAACGTACACATTGTATATGAGTACCAGGAGTGGTGGGCTGTAAATGGAGGAGGACCATGGAGCCACCAGGACCTGAGGAAGGGGGAGGTGGCTGCAGCTCATCATTAACACTAGCACCACCTGTATCATCTAGGTAATGAGTCAGGTTTTATCTGTTGGAATTACTGTGCAGGGCAATGGAGGTGGTGGAACTCAGTTCCACCTTGTTCCCCCCCACACACACTTTAACCCCTGGTTATATCGTTTGTTGCTTGAACAAATGATATATCGTTCAAGTGTGTACCCAGCCTTACAGAAGTAGGGGGTATCGTACGTCCAATTTTCAAGAGCATAATTCTGATTTATTTTATTGTGCATACATTAAAGTAATGTGGAACATTTAGTTTCCTATAATGTGCACTTACGTAGGTAATGATTATTATTACCAATTACAGACAAAGGCCCTAATTCAGTTTGGATCACAATACCGCTAAGAGGCTGCGGGAGCATGTGCAGGGACCAACCTGTGAATGTGCCCGCATTTTCTGATTGACAGGCAGAGGCGTTCGTGGGGCGGCAACGCTCCATTTCCAAGGCAGAGATGGAGTGTTGCGGGGGTGACGACGGAGAAACGGGGGTTGTGATGTAGAAATGGAGGGCGTGATGGGACGTGGTCGGGGCAGCTTCTTGACATCACACACAGCTGCTGTGATCAGAAAAATGACAACGGGCCTCCTGCAGGCGCAACCAGGCTGCGGCGGCAGGAGGCTACCTAATTTTTAGACATCACGCTGTAATTGCGGAGCAACTGCAATTACAGCATGTTCAAGGGAGGGAGGCGGCTGATAGCATTCTGGGCGACCTTGCCCTAACATGCGATCCAGAGGATTGCAAATTCTGCTACTTAGCAGAATTTGCAATCCTTACTGAATCTGGTCCAATATTTGGGCAGTCACATCAGTCCCTGCTCTGGTAGAGCTTTACATTTTATGGTACTCTACCACATGTACACACACAAATACATGGTTAATTTTTTGGTTGGAAGCAAATTAAACTGCCAATATATGCTTTGATTGTGGGAGGAAACCGGAGTGACTGGAGGCAAGCACGGGGAAAATATACAAACTCCACATAGTTGGTACTATGGTGGGAATCAAATGAAAATGTACCTCCAAACCTCAGCGTTGTCATTGGTTTCTAATATTTGGAAATACAGCTGTCTGCAAATATTTGCTGTTACCACAAATGGCTGCCATGTATTTAGCAGACATGTAGACTTGAAAAGTTCTCTGATAAAGCATGCAGAAAATCAGGAAACATTCTTTTAGCTTGGGCATTACACAGATTATATAGTTCTAGTGAACAGCCTCTGACATCTCAGTTGTTCTTGAATGACATATCCCAACATGCATTTTTTAGCATCTTCTTGTTTTAAAAGTACATATGGAGTGTCATGGAACTCTAGCGCTATTTGTGTGAAACCCCTAGAGCAGATGTGCTCCAATAACATCCCCACCAATAACAGCCCCCATTGTTCTTCCACCAATAACAGCTCCCATTGTTCCCTTAGTGCTTGATATGGACACCGGTACTTAGGTTGCTTTCTGGACTTAATTCTCAAGTAGTAGGGGCTCACACAATAACCTGGAGAACACAGATAATTAACTAGACCTTCACTCATAGGAGCACAGAGGGTTAAGGTCAGGACTGGGTAGGGATCTCAGCCAGAGCAGAGGGGGCACAGTGAGGTGGGCTGCAGGCACTTTACGGATGATTTGTAGATGCAGTGTGGACAGTGTGTGGACACTGTGCGTATAGCAGACTCTGAAGGCTGAGAGCAGGAACACAGGAATGGCAGGTAGAGGGTTATACACTGGAACTGGAGGTAGGGCAAGGAGTTGGACACAAATGAGTAATTAATCCGGCAGAGTATTCACAGGACAGGCAAGGTCTGTGGACAGGGACGAGCAGCTTATACAGGCAAGCACAAACTATAACCGGCAAAGTGGCACAGATCTGACTGCCTTTTAATGAGGTAACGCACCAATCAGGCTTTAATGATAAACTTCCTGCAGCTGTAGTGCTGTACATAACATGAGCATCCCAGCTGCTGGGGAACAGCAGCCCCGGAATTCCACCCAGTCGCGTGGCCTTCTGGTCACTTAGCGACCGCGGGGGATTGCTGGCAGGAAGCCCTGTGATGTCCCAGTCACCTAGCAACAATCAGGACCTGCCATTTAGATGGCGCCGCAGCAGCAGCTGGTAATGGAGCCACTGACCATCTCTGTCTTAAGACATTGCAATGCCACAGCAATCAAGTATGCCACTTGCATTTGCAAATTTTACACAACATAAACTACCCGTGTAACCATGTATGAAAGACTTTTGTTGATGCAATGAAGTTCATTGATACCTCACATATAGTCTACACTCAAATTATCAATCAGAGCAAAATCAGTCTGTATTGGTTACTTGCACACACTGGGCCCTATCCTACCATTCGTGTTGTGGCTCCAGTAGTAGCAAGTCATGCATTGTCTGTTTTGTACCCATTGTATTGCCTAAAGTTGAATGCCCAATATATTGCGGGTGCATCAACGGGTGTGTACCCCCGATATATCTGTGAACGATGTCATTCACAGACATCTACTGTTTAAGATCTGGCTTCTCCTGTGCTCTCTCTTCCAATAGCATCATCAAGTTACCTTTGTACTTTTCATGCCCACATATTGCATTTCCAGAGCGTGTCAAGTAACAGAGAGCTAGTAACTGCCAACATAGCGTTTTGAGCCTATTTTTTCTTACCTAGAGTTTCTATCAGCTGAGCACTCACAGAACTACCTGTTCTCTCTTTTCTGGTGAAAGGCGATCTTCCTCATCACTTTTTTCCAGTTCTTAAAACCTACAATTAAAAATGACTGCTCTACATCATAGTAGTACCATTGACTATCATCATTTGTAGCCATGTTGGAAGCTCAGAAACAAATATGACAGAATAGAGTATCCCTTTCTGAATCATAGTGCATCCAATCACACTGCTAGAACCATTCTTGTTTCCATTTCTGCCCCCAGTCTGCGTAAAAGCAAATTTCTTTGAAGGCTGATATTTCTCTTGAATGAAAGGAACATTCTGAATCCCACTTCTCTTGCTTAGTCTCGTAATCTCAGCTCCTCTTGGAGCATCTAAAATATGTAAATTAGGAAAACTTTTTATCACCAGTAGTAACGTTTGTAAATTTGACATGCACATGAAGGGTCTAGCCAGTGGTCAAAAATATGAATCCACTAATGTAAACTAAATTGGAAATAAATGTATGAAATTGGATATTTACAATTCCAGAATATCAATAAAATCTTTACATTGAAATCAATTCAATTGTAAATTAAATGTCGCAAGGATGCTTAATGTATTAAATCTGAAAAAAAACCTATTAAATTGGAAATTTACACGTTAAGAACTATAAATTAAGTGTTAGGAGCATAAGAAATACAGAAAAAACAAACAAATCAATATTATATAACAAAAATATATAGCTTTGATTCGAATCACAGTGTTATGAAGTGGCACACGCACGAGGAGTTTCTGAGTACACAGAAACCACCCCCACTCCCGACTGACATTTTCTTTTTTTCTATCAGCCACAATTTTGTTAAGCTCCGACCCCTTGTTGTAAAATACAGCTATTAGCTCCACCCCCTCCTATCATTCATATTCTCTGACAAATGGCCAGAAAATCACAAATTCTGCTAGGGTATGTAAACTTATGAGCACAACTGTGTGTGTATATATATATATATATATATATATATATATATACACACACACATACATATACATACACTCACTTTTTTCCAGCACAAAAAAAAAGAAGAAAAAACAGCACTCATGTTTTGATGGAAAAGAGGAGGTTCTTTTTATTCATACAGCTTCATAGGAGTCTGTATGTCAGTTGCAGCCCGACAGCTGTTTCAATCACAACACAGTGAAAACCACTGTGTTGTGGTTGAAACAGCTGTCGGGCTGCAGCTGACATACAGACTTCTATGGATCTGTAAGAATAAAAAGAACCTCCTTTTTCTCTAACGTCCTAGAGGATGCTGGGACTCCGTAAGGACCATGGGGATAGACGGGCTCCGCAGGAGACATGGGCACTTTAAGAAAGACTTTGGATCTGGGTGTGCACTGGCTCCTCCCTCTATGCCCCTTCTCCAGACCTCAGTTTGATACTGTGCCCAGTGGAGACTGGGTGCTTTCAGGGAGCTCTCCTGAGTTTCCTGTAAAAGAAAGTATTTTAGTTAGGTTTTTTATTTTCAGGAAGCCTGCTGGCAACAGACTCCCTGCATCGAGGGACTGAGGAGAGAGAAACAGACCCACTTCTCTGAGTTTCAGGGCTCTGTTTCTTAGGCTACTGGACACCATTAGCTCCAGAGGGATCGGTACGCAGGTCTCTCCCTCGCCGCCCGTCCCAGAGCCGCGTCGCCGTCCTCCTCGCAGAGCCGGAAGAAAGAAGCCGGGTGAGTATGTGAGGAAAAGACTTCAGAGGCGGCAGAAGACATGATCTTCATAAGAGGTAACGCACAGCAGTGAAGCGGTGCGCCATTGCTCCCATTCACCTCACACACTCCGGTCACTGTAAGGGTGCAGGGCGCAGGGGCGGCACCCTGGGCAGCCATAAACACCTCAGGTGTCAAATACACATATATACATGTACAGCTGGGCACTGTACATGTATAAAAAGAGCCCTGTTATTAGTAAATTTGAGCGGGACAGAAGCCCGCCGCCGAGGGGGCGGGGCTTCTCCCTCAGCACTCACCAGCGCCGTTTTTTCTCCACAGCACCGCTGAGAGGAAGCTCCCCGGACTCTCCCCTGCTTGACACACGGTGAAAGAGGGTTTTAAAGTAGAGGGGGGGCACATAATTGGCGCATATACATTATACATAAGCGCTACTGGGTAAACATTCTGTGTTTTTTCCTGGGTCATATAGCGCTGGGGTGTGTGCTGGCATACTCTCTCTCTGTCTCTCCAAAGGGCCTGGTGGGGAACCTGTCTTCAGAAAAGAGCTTCCCTGGGTGTGTGTGGTGTGTCGGTACGCGTGTGTCGACATGTCTGAGGTTGAAGGCTTACCTAAGGAGGAGGGGGAGTGTATGAATATTAGGTCTCTGTCGGCAGCGCCGACACCTGACTGGATGGATATGTGGAATGTTTTAAGTGCTAATGTTAATTTATTGCACAAAAGATTAGAAAGCTGAAGCTAGGGTACAGTCAGGGAGTCAACCCATGTCTGTCCCTATGTCGCCGGGACCTTCGGGGTCTCAGAAGCGCCCACTATCCCAAATAGTTGACACAGATACCGACACGGATTCAGACTCCAGTGTCGACTACGATGATGCAAAATTGCAGCCAAGGGTGGCTAAATGTATTCGATATATGATTATCGCAATTAAAGATGTTTTGCATATTACTGAGGAACCCCCTGTCCCTGACACGAGGGTACACATGTATAAGGGAAAGAAACCTGAGGTCACCTTTCCCTCCTCACATGAGCTGAACGAATTATGCGAAAAAGCGTGGGAAACTCCAGACAAAAAATTGCAGATTCCCAAAAGGATTCTAACACTTATCCTTTCCCATCACAGGTGGGAATCCTCCCCTAGGGTAGACAAAGCTTTGACACGCTTATCAAAAAAGATAGCGCTCCCGTCCCAAGATACGGCTACCCTCAAGGATCCTGCTGATCGCAAGCAGGAGGTTACCTTGAAGTCCATTTACACTCATTCTGGTACGTTGCTCAGGCCGGCAATTGCGTCGGCCTGGGTTTGTAGTGCTGTAGCAGCATGGACAGATTCTTTATCAGCGGATATTGAGACCCTTGATAAGGATACCATTTTAATGACCCTAGGGCATATAAAAGATGCTGTCTTATATATGAGGGATGCTCAAAGAGACATTAGTTTACTGGGTTCCAGAATAAACGCTATGTCCATTTCTGCTAGGCGAGTCTTATGGACCAGACAGTGGACGGGGGATGCCGACTCAAAGAGGCATATGGAGTTTTTGCCGTACAAGGGTGAGGAATTGTTTGGAGAGGGCTTCTCGGACCTCGTCTCCACAGCTACGGCAGGTAAATCGAATTTTTTGCCTTATGTTCCCTTACAATCTAAGAAAGCGCCTCATTATCAAATGCAGTCCTTTCGTTCAAATAAAAGCAAAAGAGTATGTGGATCGTCCTTTCTTGCCAGGGGTAAGGGCAGAGGAAAAAAGCTGCACAACACAGCTAGTTCCCAGGAACAGAAGCCCTCCCCGGCCTCTGCAAAATCCACCGCATGACGCTGGGCCTCCCCTGAGGGAGTCCGCTCCAGTGGGGGCACGTCTTCGACTTTTCAGCCACATCTGGGTTCAATCACAGGTAGATCCCTGGGCAATGGAAATTGTTTCCCAGGGATACAGGCTGGAATTCGAAGAGGTGCCTCCTCGCCGGTTTTTCAAATCGGCGCTACCAACTTCTCCCCTGGAAAGGGAGATAGTGTTACAGGCGATTCAAAAATTGTGTCTTCAACAAGTGGTGGCCGAGCTTCCCCTGCTTCAGAGGGGGAAGGGGTACTACTCAACCCTGTTTGTGGTCCCGAAACCGGACGGTTCGGTCAGACCCATTTTGAATTTAAAATCCCTGAACTTTTTAAAACGGTTCAAGTTCAAGATGGAATCGCTCAGAGCGGTCATCGCCAGCCTGGAAGGGAGGGATTTTATGGTATCGCTGGACATAAAGGATACATACCTGCATGTTCCCATATATCCTCCTCATCAGGCGTACCTGAGATTTGCGATACAGGATTGTCATTACCAATTTCAGATGTTGCCGTTTGGGCTTTCCACGGCCCCGAGAATTTTCACCAAGGTAATGGCGGAAATGATGGTGCTCCTGCGAAAGCAGGGTGTCACAATTATCCCGTACTTGGACGATCTCCTCATAAAAGCGAGATCACGGGAGAAGTTGCAGAACAGCGTATCCCTTTCACTGAAGGTGTTACAGCGACACGGCTGGATTCTCAATATTCCAAAGTCGCAGCTAGATCCTACGACTCAAACTAACAATGGAAAAAAAGCGCTATGCTAAAAATGTGTGCCAGCTGTCCCAATTAGAAATTAATTAATACTCCTTGCCTTATTAAGGACTGCTGCTCTCAAACTATTGGGTTGTTGATTCCCAATAAAAATAGTAAAACAATATTAGAAAAGATGAAAGCTCTGTCCAGAATAAAGACTTATTCATAAAAGTTTAATTATAACTTTAAAACACTTAAATTAAAGTGATAATGTTATACACCTATATGTTCATGACATAATACAAAAGCCTATCTCCTTCAATTATTAGTACTTAGCACAGCTATTACAATAGTTAACCTGGCAATAATATTTCTAGTCTAATTAGACCACTAGAAATTGGTGATACAATTAACTCCACAGTGCACATTAACACTACCTCCCAAAACCATTGATATTTCACAATCCAATCCTACCCGGAGATGTATATAAGATTATAATTCGCTATTAACCCCTCACTGAAATGACATTGTGATATAGAAAGTCCAGATGTCTCTGATATTTGCCAAACCGAATTATAATAAGTGATTTATCAATCACAAGTCTCTTTTTCCTAAACTAATCAAGTCAGCTGATTATCTTCTGACGGGCGTCCCCGTCTAGTGCAAATATTATACGTGGAAGTTATTAGCAGAACTGTTCATATAACTATATGTCCACTGTGGCTGTATCAATGAAATAGCTTATCTCACCAGTGCTCTCTGTCACCGCACCTCTCACCGGGCATCTGTTCCCGTCCCACACAGCGCTCAGCGGCTCCACCGCTAGCAGTAGCGCTGGGGATCTCCTGCTGCAGCGGTTGTATGCAGGTAGCTGGGATAGATAAGCCAGTGTATTCAATGCTCTCTGGTGGTGTATCTCTCACCGGACATCTAATCCCGTCCCACACAGCGCTCAGCGGCTTCACCGCTCGTCGCAGCGCTAGGGATCTCCTGCTAGAAATTGATTGTAGGCAGGTAGCTGGGATATTTTGGAGTCCTCCGACCAGTAAATTCTGAGCTCTGTTTAGCTGTTAGCTGGTAGTTAATGGCCCGTGGATAGCGGAATCGTACAGAGTCCCGTTGGCACTAGGAGAAGTAGATAGCTGTTTAAAAGAAGGCTTGTGTCCTCATGGACAGGGGTAAACACTTGACGCGTTTCTCAGCCTCGTACCTGTGGCTGTTTCCTCAGAAGCATACTTCCCCTATTCCCAGTCACTGCTTTTATCCCCAAGGGTGCAGCAATTATCATCTCCATGAGTGCATTAACCCTTTCACCACCGGGGATTATAATTAACAGTATAAATACTCATAATAAAACAATAATGTTATAAAACATATAGGACATAAATTTAACTTTATAATTCGTCACTAACATAATGAGTAATCATTGGGCAATTATCTAGAAAAGCTGACACACATAGGACACCATCCATTCACAAAACCTAGATGATTCGTTTTTTTCTCATTTACTGTTTGGTATTAATTCATTTCCTTATGTATTTACCAAGTTGGAAACTATTAGTTTAATTAACATTATTTCCCTAAATTACACAGAACACTTTGAATTTAACTCAAAATTTGTAATCATATTTACATATACAAACTAGTTAGAGTAACATAGATCATTAGACATACTAATTCCCTCCCCTCACAGGCATTTGGAATCAATGATCATCAAAAGTATTCTTATATTGTTTTACCTTTACTATATTGAACTCTCATAATAAATTAAGAATAAAAATAAAGATAAAAATAGTAACCAGACCATCATGTTGGAAATACAGACCAACCACACCAGAATAAAATATATGACCCCCTAAATATTATTTAACTCAATAGAGTCATTTAGACCATGTGGTACCAATGTACCCAATTTAAAAATCCAAAAAGCCTCTTTCTTACATAATTCCCGATATCTGTCCCCCCCCTGGCAGTCACTTTAACCTGTTCAATCGCCTTTACTCTTAAATCTCTAAGTGCCCCCTTATCACAATTCAATATATGTCTCGGTAGACTATGAGTTTTAGATTTATTAATTATCCCTCTCCTGTGTTCCAAGAGCCTAACGTTCAGACTGCGGATAGTGCGGCCTACATATTGAATACCGCATCCACACGTCAGGACATAAATTACAAAGGAGGACTGACAATTCATAAAATCTTCCAGTGTGTATGAAATCCCATCTACATATGAAGTAATTACAGTACTCCTATGATCTGCAGTTGGGCAAGTAATGCATCCATTTCTTCCACATTTAAAAAACCCTTTTGGTTTAGGTGGCAACCAATTTAACATCATATTTTGTTCCAATGCATCACATGGTGTCTTTCTCTGTAACATACTAGGAGCTAGTTTTTGTTTTAGATTTCTAGATCTTCTAAATACTACCTTCCTTTTATCTTTTAATAAGGGAGCCAGAAATTTATCATGTTCTAATAATTGCATATTTCTCTTCACAATATTTTTAATCTGATATGCAGCTGAATTAAATTGAGTTATGAAGGACAGAGAACCAGTCTCTGCACCCTCTGAAATTTTCTTAGGTGTCTTACCTTTTAAAAGTACTGCTCTATCGATCTTTTCTACATCTTTAAGAGCTCTCAACAACAGGTCATCTGGATATCCTTGTTCCACAAATGCATTAAACATTATAGCTGATTGTTTCTCAAAAACATCCTTCCGGGAACAGTTACTCTTTAATCGGAGAAACTGTCCCTTCGGGATGTTTTCTTTCCATCTTCTGTGATGACAGCTTTGATAATTCAAATACTTATTACAATTCACACTTTTGGTATATGTTAATGTACGAATCCCGCCTTCCACGACACTGACCGATATATCCAAAAAATTAATAAAATTTTCACTGAAAGTGCTCGTGAATTTCAGACCAAAATTATTCAAATTAAGGTGCTCAACAAAACTTGTGATGGACTCAAAATCCCCATCCCAAATGAAAAATAAGTCATCTATATATCTCCCATAGAGGACCAGGTTCACACCGTATCCGCCACCCCAAATGAGGCGCTCCTCAAAAAGCCCCATATAGAGGTTGGCAAAACTCGGCGCGAACCTGGTCCCCATGGCGGTCCCAAGTGTCTGCAAATAATACTGTGCATCAAACAAAAAATAATTGTGAGTTAATATAAATTTAATAGCTGCCAATGTGAATTCCTGTGATAGATCTGATCGTGCTACATCTTGTTTCAAATAATATTCAACAGCGGCCAGTCCCGTGGAGTGCGGGATATTCGTATATAATGCCTCAACATCACGTGAGGAGTTTGTATGTACTCTTCCATTCCACACTTTCTAACTTCTTTAAGAAATGTGTGGTATCCCTAATGTGGGATTTCAAGGATATCACATGACCTTGTAGTTGGACATCCACATAAGCTGACAAATTCGATGTCATTGAATTTATTCCCGAGATTATCGGGCATCCGGGGGGGTGCTCAAGGCACTTATGTATCTTTGGTAAATGATAGTATATTGGTGTTACTGGATAGTGATTGAACAAGAATTGCCATTCATCTTTAGAAATGACATCTTGCTCAAGTGCTCCATCCAACATAATTTTTAGTTCTTTCTGAAACTCTATTGTGGGATTATGATAAATTTTCCTATAGAATTTTTTGTTATTAAGTTGTCTCCACGCCTCTTCTATATAATACTGTGTATTCTGGATAACAAGTCTCCCCCCCCCCCCCCCTTATCAGCTTGTTTAATGGTTATATCCCTATCCCCCATCAGTCTCTTAAGGGCCTGCCTTTCTTTCCTGGATAGATTATCTCTTTTCTTAAATGAACCTGGATTTTGGCACATAGTCCTAAATCCCTCTAATGTAGATGCATAGAAACTTTCCACGAAGGGACCTTGATATTGGAGGGGGTAAAAATTAGATGGATTTTTAAATACCTTATTCTGTACTTTATTAATATCATAAATTCTCTCCATTTTTGGTTCTTCACTATCTGATAATAGGGATTCTAAAATATCTAGCGGGACATGGTCATTCTTATCCAAAGTAATAGGGGTGCCATCTAACCCCTTTCTCTGAAGATCCTTCATAGCAAAATATCTCTTTCTGCTGAGAGTTCTCACATATTTATTGAGATCCACAAAAAGATCAAATAGGTTTGGCTTCATAACCGGTGCAAAACTTAAACCTTTATTTAATAGTGAAGTTTCCTCAGAATAAAGGGATTTAGAAGACAAATTAAAAATACCTTTTGGTTTTAATTCCATCGGGAGTTTTTGCTTGGATTTTTTAGTGTGTCTTTCACCTCGGGTTCCCCTCTTTCTACCTCTCTGTCTCTTTTTCTGTTCCATTGTGTCATATCGTACTCTCCCCTTGGGGCTATGGGAAGTGCTCGAGTTGGGGATCTCTGATGATTGGTCTCCCTGTCTCTCTCTAAAAAATGACGCTGTTTACTGTCATTAGGCACATGGTCCAATGTGCACACTAATAGATATGAGAAATTGAAAGATCTAAGAGTACAGGAGCCATTGGACCATGTGCCTAATGACAGTAAACAGCGTCATTTTTTAGAGAGAGACAGGGAGACCAATCATCAGAGATCCCCAACTCGAGCACTTCCCATAGCCCCAAGGGGAGAGTACGATATGACACAATGGAACAGAAAAAGAGACAGAGAGGTAGAAAGAGGGGAACCCGAGGTGGAAGACACACTAAAAAATCCAAGCAAAAACTCCCGATGGAATTAAAACCAAAAGGTATTTTTAATTTGTCTTCTAAATCCCTTTCTTCTACTTTGGATAAGAATGACCATGTCCCGCTAGATATTTTAGAATCCCTATTATCAGAGAGTGAAGAACCAAAAATGGAGAGAATTTATGATATTAATAAAGTACAGAATAAGGTATTTAAAAATCCATCTAATTTTCCCCCCCTCCAATATCAAGGTCCCTTCGTGGAAAGTTTCTATGGATCTACATTAGAGGGATTTAGGACTATGTGCCAAAATCCAGGTTCATTTAAGAAAAGAGATAATCTATCCAGGAAAGAAAGGCAGGCACTTAAGAGACTGATGGGGGATAGGGATATAACCATTAAACAAGCTGATAAGGGGGGGGGGGGACTTGTTATCCAGAATACACAGGATTATATAGAAGAGGCGTGGAGACAACTTAATAAAGAAAAATTCTATAGGAAAATTTCTCATAATCCCACAATAGAGTTTCAGAAAGAACTAAAAATTATGTTGGATGGAGCACTTGAGCAAGATGTCATTTCTAAAGATGAATGGCAATTCTTGTTCAATCGCTATCCAGTAACACCAATATACTATCATTTACCAAAGATACATAAGTGCCTTGAGCAGCCCCCCCCGGACGCCCGATAATCTCGGGAATAAATTAAATGACATCAAATTTGTCATCTTATGTGGATGCCCAACTACAAGGGCATGTGATATCCTTGAAATCCCACATTAGGGATACCACACATTTCTTAAAGAAGTTAGAAAGTATGGAATGGAAGAGTACATACAAACTCCTCACATGTGATGTTGAGGCATTATATACGAATATCCCGCACTCCACGGGACTGGCCGCTGTTGAATATTATTTGAAACAAGATGTAGCACGATCAGATCTATCACGGGAATTCACATTGGCAGCTATTAAATTTATATTAACTCACAATTATTTTTTGTTTGATGCACAGTATTATTTGCAGACACTTGGGACCGCCATGGGGACCAGGTTAGCGCCGAGTTTCGCCAACCTCTATATGGGGCTTTTTGAGGAGCGCCTCATTTGGGGTGGCGGATACGGTGTGAACCTGGTCCTCTATGGGAGATATATAGATGACTTATTTTTCATTTGGGATGGGGATTTTGAGTCCATCACAAGTTTTGTTGAGCACCTTAATTTGAATAATTTTGGTCTGAAATTCACGAGCACTTTCAGTGAAAATTTTATTAATTTTTTGGATATATCGGTCAGTGTTGTGGAAGGCAGGATTCGTACATCAACATATACCAAAAGTGTGGATTGTAATAAGTATTTGAATTATCAAAGCTGTCATCACAGAAGATGGAAAGAAAACATCCCGGAGGGACAGTTTCTCCGATTAAAGAGAAACTGTTCCCGGAAGGATGTTTTTGAGAAACAATCAGCTATAATGTTTAATGCATTTGTGGAACAAGGATATCCAGATGACCTGTTGTTGAGAGCTCTTAAAGATGTAGAAAAGATCGATAGAGCAGTACTTTTAAAAGGTAAGACACCTAAGAAAATTTCAGAGGGTGCAGAGACTGGTCCTCTGTCCTTCATAACTCAATTTAATTCAGCTGCATATCAGATTAAAAATATTGTGAAGAGAAATATGCAATTATTAGAACATGATAAATTTCTGGCTCCCTTATTAAAAGATAAAAGGAAGGTAGTATTTAGAAGGTCTAGAAATCTAAAACAAAAACTAGCTCCTAGTATGTTACAGAGAAAGACACCATGTGATGCATTGGGACAAAATATGATGTTAAATTGGTTGCCACCTAAACCAAAAGGGTTTTTTAAATGTGGAAGAAATGGATGCATTACTTGCCCATATGCAGATCATAGGAGTACTGTAATTACTTCATTTGTAGATGGGATTTCATACACACTGGAAGATTTTATGAATTGTCAGTCCTCCTTTGTAATTTATGTCCTGACGTGTGGATGCGGTATTCAATATGTAGGCCGCACTATCCGCAGTCTGAACGTTAGGTTCTTGGAACACAGGAGAGGGATAATTAATAAATCTAAAAATCATAGTCTACCGAGACATATATTGAATTGTGATAAGGGGGCACTTAGAGATTTAAGAGTAAAGGCGATTGAACAGGTTAAAGTGACTGCCAGGGGGGGGGACAGATATCGGGAATTATGTAAGACAGAGGCCTTTTGGATTTTTAAATTGGGTACATTGGTACCACATGGTCTAAACGACTCTATTAAGTTAAATAATATTTAGGGGGTCATATATTTTATTCTGGTGTGGTTGGTCTGTATTTCCAACATGATGGTCTGGTTACTATTTTTATCTTTATTTTTATTCTTAATTTATTATGAGAGTTCAATATAGTAAAGGTAAAACAATATAAGAATACTTTTAATGATCATTGATTCCAAATGCCTGTGAGGGGAGGGAATTAGTTTGTCTAATGATCTATGTTACTCTAACTAGTTTGTATATGTAAATATGATTACAAATTTTGAGTTAAATTCAAAGTGTTCTGTGTAAATTAGGGAAATAATGTTAATTAAACTAATAGTTTCCAACTTGATAAATACATAAGGAAATGAATTAATACCAAACAGTAAATGAGAAAAAAACGAATCATCTAGGTTTTGTGAATGGATGGTGTCCTATGTGTGTCAGCTTTTCTAGATAATTGCCCAATGATTAATCATTATGTTAGTGACGAATTATAAAGTTAAATTTATGTCCTATATGTTTTATAACATTACTGTTTTATTATGAGTATTTATACTGTTAATTATAATCCCCGGTGGTGAAAGGGTTAATGCACTCATGGAGATGATAATTGCTGCACCCTTGGGGATAAAAGCAGTGACTGGGAATAGGGGAGGTATGCTTCTGAGGAAACAGCCACAGGTACGAGGCTGAAAAACGCGTCAAGTGTTTAACCCTGTCCATGAGGACACAAGCCTTCTTTTAAACAGCTATCTACTTCTCCTAGTGCCGACGGGACTCTGTACGATTCCGCTATCCACTGGCCAGTAACTACCAGCTAACAGCTAAACAGAGCTCAGAATTTACTGGTCGGAGGACTCCAAAATATCCCAGCTACCTGCCTACAATCCATTTCTAGCAGGAGATCCCTAGCGCTGCGACGAGCGGTGAAGCCGCTGAGCGCTGTGTGGGACGGGATTAGATGTCCGGTGAGAGATACACCACCAGAGAGCATTGAATACACTGGCTGCAGGAATTCTTATATCTATCCCAGCTACCTGCATACAACCGCTGTAGCAGGAGATCCCCAGCGCTACTGCTAGCGGTGGAGCCGCTGAGCGCTGTGTGGGACGGGAACAGATGCCCGGTGAGAGGTGCGGTCACAGAGAGCACTGGTGAGATAAGCTATTTCATTCATACAGCCACAGTGGACATATAGTTATATGAACAGTTCTGCTAATAACTTCCACGTATAATATTTGCACTAGACGGGGACGCCCGTCAGAAGATAATCAGCTGACTTGATTAGTTTAGGAAAAAGAGACTTGTGATTGATAAGTCACTTATTATAATTCGGTTTGGCAAATATCAGAGACATCTGGACTTTCTATATCACAATGTCATTTCAGTGAGGGGTTAATAGCGAATTATAATCTTATATACATCTCCGGGTAGGATTGGATTGTGAATTATCAATGGTTTTGGGAGGTAGTGTTAATGTGCACTGTGGAGCTAATTGTATCACCAATTTCTAGTGGTCTATTTAGACTAGAAATATTATTGCCAGTTTAACTATTGTAGTAGCTGTGCTAAGTACTAATAATTGAAGGAGATAGGCTTTTGTATTATGTCATGAACATTTAGGTGTATTACATTATCATTTTAATTTAAGTGTTTTAAAGTTATAATTAAACTTTTATGAATAAGTCTTTATTCTGGACAGCGCTTTCATCTTTTCTAATATTGGATCCTACGACTCGCCTGTCCTTCTTGGGCATGATTCTGGACACAGACCAGAAAAGGGTTTTTCTTCCGGAAGAAAAAGCGCAGGAACTCATGACTCTAGTCAAGAACCTGTTGAAGCCGAAACAAGTGTCAGTGCATCATTGCACTCAAGTCCTGGGAAAAATGGTGGCGACATACGAAGCCATTCCCTTCGGCAGGTTCCATGCAAGGACTTTCCAGTGGGACCTATTAAACAAATGGTCCGGGTCACATCTGCACATGCATCAGCGGATCACCCTGTCCCCCAGGGCCAGGGTTTCTCTCCTGTGGTGGCTGCAGAGTGCTCACCTTCTAGAGGGCCGCAGTTTCGGCATTCAGGATTGGATCCTGGTGACCACGGACGCGAGCCTCCGCGGTTGGGGAGCAGTCACACAGGGAAGAAATTTCCAAGGCCTTTGGTCAAGTCAAGAGTCTTGTCTTCACATCAACATCCTGGAACTGAGGGCCATATTCAACGCCCTATGTCAAGCGGAGACCTTACTTCGCGACCGACCGGTACTGATTCAGTCGGACAACGTCACCGCAGTAGCTCATGTAAACCGCCAAGGCGGCACAAGGAGCAGAGTGGCGATGGCCGAAACCACCAGAATTCTTCGCTGGGCAGAGAATCATGTAAGTACACTATCAGCAGTGTTAATTCCGGGAGTGGACAACTGGGAAGCAGACTTCCTCAGCCGACACCACCTGCATCCAGGAGAGTGGGGACTTCATCAGGAAGTCTTCGCACAGATTGCAAGTCGGTGGGGATTGCCCCAAATAGACATGATGGCGTCCCATCTCAACAAAAAGCTACAAAGGTATTGCGCCTGGTCAAGAGATCCTCAGGCGGTAGCTGTGGACGCCCTAGTGACACCGTGGGTGTTCCAGGCGGTCTATGTATTTCCTCCTCTTCCTCTCATACCCAAGGTGTTGAGAATATTAAGAAAAAGAGGAGTGAGAACAATACTCATTGTTCCTGATTGGCCACGAAGGACCTGGTATCCGGATCTGCAGGAAATGCTCACAGAAGATCCGTGGACTCTTCCTCTAAGACAGGACCTGTTGCAACAAGGTCCCTGTCTGTTCCAAAACTTACCGCGGCTGCGTTTGATGGCATGGCGGTTGAACGCCGGATCCTAGCGGAAAAGGTATTCCGGATGAGGTCATTCCTACGCTAATACTGGCTAGGAAGGGCGTGACATCTAAACAGTTTCACCGGATATGGCGAAAATATGGTTCTTGGTGCGAGGCCAGGAATGCTCCTACGGAAGAATTCCATCTAGGCCGTTTTCTACACTTCCTACAGACTGGAGTGAATTTGGGCCTAAAGTTAGGCTCCATTAAAGTTCAGATTTCGGCCTTATCCATTTTCTTTCAAAAGGAATTGGCCTCTCTGCCTGAAGTACAGACTTTTGTGAAGGGAGTACTGCATATTCAGCCTCCTTTTGTGCCTCCGGTGGTACCTTGGGACCTTAACGTGGTGTTAAGTTTTCTTAAGTCACATTGGTTTGAACCACTTCAAACAGTGGAGTTGAAATATCTCACTTGGAAGGTGGTCATGTTGTTATCCTTGGCTTCGGCGAGGCGAGTTTCGGAATTGGCGGCTTTATCACATAAAAGCCCCTATCTGGTTTTCCATATGGATAGAGCGGAATTGCGGACCCGTCCTCAATTCCTACCTAAGGTGGTCTCACCCTTTCATATGAACCAACCTATTGTCATGCCTGTGGCTACACGGGACTTGGAGGATTCCGGGTCCCTTGATGTGGTCAGGGCTTTGAAGATTTACGTGGCCAGAACGGCTAGGATCAGAAAAACAGAAGCACTGTTTGTCCTATATGCAGCCAACAAGGTTGGCGGCCCTGCTTCAAAGCAGACTATTGCTCGCTGGATCTGTAACACGATTCAGCAGGCTCATTCTACGGCTGGATTGCCGTTACCAAAATCGGTTAAGGCCGATTCCACTAGGAAGGTGGGCTCGTCTTGGGCGGCTGCCCGAGGGGTCTCGGCACTACAGCTGTGCCGAGCTGCTACTTGGTCGGGGTCAAACACCTTTGCAAAGTTCTATAAGTTTGATACCCTGGCTGAGGAGGACCTCCTGTTTGCTCGTTCGGTGCTGCAGAGTCATCCGCACTCTCCCGCCCGTTTGGGAGCTTTGGTATAATCCCCATGGTCCTTACGGAGTCCCAGCATCCTCTAGGACGTTAGAGAAAATAAGATTTTAAACCTACCGGTAAATCTTTTTCTCGTAGTCCGTAGAGGATGCTGGGCGCCCGTCCCAAGTGCGGACTGTTTCTGCAAGACTTGTATATAGTTGTTGCTTTCATAAGGGTTCTGTTATTGTTTCGTCGGTTATGGACCGATGATATGTTGTTGTTCATACTGTTAACTAGATTGTATATCACAGGTTATATGGTGTGATTGGTGTGGCTGGTATGAATCTTGCCCTTAGATTAACTAAAATCCTTTCCTCGTACTGTCCGTCTCCTCTGGGCACAGTTTCTCTAACTGAGGTCTGGAGGAGGGGCATAGAGAGAGGAGCCAGTGCACACCCAGATCCAAAGTCTTTCTTAAAGTGCCCATGTCTCCTGCGGAGCCCGTCTATCCCCATGGTCCTTACGGAGTCCCAGCATCCTCTACGGACTACGAGAAAAAGATTTACCGGTAGGTTTAAAATTTTATTTTTTCATCAAAACGTGAGTGCTGTTTTTTTGTTTTTTTCTGTGTGCTGGAAAAAATGAGTGCCTATACTTAACCCCTTCTGGATCCTGCACCACCAACCTAATTTTTATTACAGTGTGCTGTATTGTTTTATATATATATATACACACTGCTCAAAAAAATAAAGGGAACACTAAAATAACACATCCTAGATCTGAATGAATGAAATATTCTTATTAAATACGTTGTTCTTTACATAGTTGAATGTGCTGACAACAAAATCACACAAAAATTATCAATGGAAATCAAATTTATTAACCCATGGAGGTATGGATTTGGAGTCACACTCAAAATTAAAGTGGAAAAACACACTACAGGCTGATCCAACTTTGATGTAATGTCCTTAAAATAAGTCAAAATGAGGCTCAGTAGTGTGTGTGGCCTCCACGTGCCTGTATGACCTCCCTACAACGCCTGGGCATGCTCTTGATGAGGTGGCGGATGGTCTCCTGAGGGATCTCCTCCCAGACCTGGACTAAAGCATCCGCCAACTCCTGGACAGTCTGTGGTGCAACGTTGGTGGATGGAGCGAGACATGATGTCCCAGATGTGCTCAATTGGATTCAGGTCTGGGGAACGGGCGGGCCAGTCCATAGCATCAATGCCTTCGTCTTGCAGGAACTGCTGACACACTCCAGCCACATGAGGTCTAGCATTGTCTTGCACCAAGGGCCAACCGCACCAGCATATGGTCTCATAAGGGGTCTGAGGATCTCATCTCGGTACCTAATGGCAGTCAGGCTACCTCTGGCGAGCACATGAAGGGCTGTGCGGCCCCCCAAAGAAATGCCACCCCACACCATTACTGACCCACTGCCAAACCGGTCATGCTGGAGGATGTTGCAGGCAGCAGAACGTTCTCCTTGGCGTCTCCAGACTCTGTTACGTCTGTTACATGTGCTCAGTGAGAACCTGCTTTCATCTGTGAAGAACACAGGGCGCTAGTGGCGAATTTGCCAATCTTGGTGTTCTCTTGCAAATGCCAAATGTCCTGCACGGTGTTGGGCTGTAAGCACAACCCCCACCTGTGTACGTCGGGCCCTCATACCACCCTCATGGAGTTTGTTTCTGATCGTTTGAGTAGACACATGCACATTTGTGGCTTGCTGGAGATCATTTTGCAGGGCTCTGGCAGTGCTCCTCCTGTTCCTCCTTGCACAAAGGCGGAGGTAGCGGTCCTGCTGCTGGGTTGTTGTCCTCCTACGGCCTCCTCCACGTCTCCTGAGGTACTGGCCTGTATCCTGGTAGCACCTCCATGCTCTGGACACTACGCTGACAGACACAGCAAACCTTCTTGCCACAGCTCGCATTGATGTGCCATCCTGGATGAGCTGCACTACCTGGGTTGTAGGGAGGTCATACAGGCACGTGGAAGCCACACACACTACTGAGCCTCATTGTGACTTGTTTTAAGGACATTACATCAAAGTTGGAGCAGCATGTAGTGTGTTTTTCCACTTTAATTTTGAGTGTGATTTCAAATCCAGACCTCCATGGGTTAATAAATTTGATTTCCATTGACAATTTTTGTGTGATTTTGTTGTCAGCACATTCAACTATGTAAAGAACAAAGTATTTAATAAGAATATTTCATTCATTCAGATCTAGGATGTGTTATTTTAGTGGCCCCTTTATTTTTTTGAGCAGTGTATATATATATTGATTGTACACTCATATCACCTTGACAAAGGGGCGCCAGGGCCCTGAAACATTGGCTCACGGTATAGATTAAAAACACACTTGTTTGCTTCTAGTTGATGGATTTTGTTTCAGAGTGCCGCTGCCTGTTTGAAGTTATCAGCATATATATATATATATATATATATATATAGCAGAAAGTGGAGGGTACGGCACTCCAGGCGACTTGAAAAAACACTCTTAAGCCAGTATGAAGTAAAGACAACGTTTCAGGGCTTTTATTCTTGCCCTTTCGTCAGGTCAACATATAAACAAATGATTTAAACATACCTTTATAGAAGTCATGTATCCCCCAGTGAATCGCGTCTTCCGGAAGGCGGATCACCCGCCCGCCCCGGCCGGCGCTCTGACGATGACGAGCCTCTCAGCTCCGTCATCAGTGTGCTCCCCATCACCATAGCAATGCGATACAATCTATTGAAACAGAATCAGCAGCTAAACAGAGATTGTAATGTAACATCCATAAACCAGATTAAGCTAGCTTTGATTGCTAATCAAACACAGTAATAAAACCATGATAACCACATAAATACTGATATGCTACAATCCTGGCAATAAATAAATCATATTAGGATTAACAAAACCAATTAGGTCCTACCAATTGTAGCTTTAATGTTTACGAGTTTTGTTAATTCATTGGTAGATACACTAATAATACTGCTAAAAAAGAATTATAGATTTTTGAGAGCAGAAAAAAATTTTCAGAGCAGAAAAAATTTTTCAAAACCAATTTTTATATATATCCTAAAAGAAACAACTGAGACCAATATGGTCATTAAGTCCTCGTGGATGTACCGTGTCCAGTCTATGAATCCATTGGGATTCAAGCTGCAACAAACGCCTACCCCGGTCACCTCCCCTAGGTAGCGGTTGCACCTGATCTATCATTCTGTAGCGGAGTGACACCAGGGGGTGGCGTGCCTGGCAGAAATGCCTGGCCACTGGTTGCTCACTGTCCCCTTTCTGAATGGCAGCCTTAATTGCTGACCTGTGGGCTGCCATACGTTCCTTGAACATACGCTCGGTCTTACCAACGTATGACAGCCCACAGGGGCACACAAGTTGGTACACCACAAATTTTGATGAGCAAGTAAAATGGTGTTTAATGTAAAATGTACGGCCAGAATGTGGATGCTGGAAGGTCTCCCCTGCAATCAAAAACTGACAGGTAATGCAGGTGCATCGAAAGCAACCCTTCTTTAGGCCATATCTTGCTTCAGGTCTGGACGTTATGTCTGTACGAACCAGAATATCTCTGAGGTTTTTTCCCCGTTTATAACATGCCATTAATTTAGTATCATTCAATTTCAATTCTGGATCACTTTGGACAATATGCCAGAGGTTTTTTGATATTTGATTAATTCCCTTACTTGCGGCATTATATTGGCCTACCCAAGGGATAATAGGACCTGATTGAGATGTTCCTGATTGTTTACCTAATAATTCTGCTCTATCCAAACTAAGGGCCCTAGTTTTTGCTTGTTCCAAAGAGTTGATATTGTACCCTCGCTCAATGAATTTTAACATCATCTGGTTCATCTGGGTCTCTGCCAAATTCGAGTCAGACGTAATACGTCTCACTCGTACAAACTGTGAGTATGGTAAACCAAGTTTAAGGGGTATTGGATGAAAACTAGAAAAATGTAAAAGGTTGTTTCGATCTGTTGGTTTAGAGAATATAGAAGTTTGAACATAACCTGCCTCCAGAGTGATGTTGACATCCAAGTAGTTAATACTACTACCCTCAATGGTATATGTCAGCTTAACTGGGTGATCTTGTTGATTATGTAACTCAATGATATTAATTAATATCATTGAGTTACATAATCAACAAGATCACCCAGTTAAGCTGACATATACCATTGAGGGTAGTAGTATTAACTACTTGGATGTCAACATCACTCTGGAGGCAGGTTATGTTCAAACTTCTATATTCTCTAAACCAACAGATCGAAACAACCTTTTACATTTTTCTAGTTTTCATCCAATACCCCTTAAACTTGGTTTACCATACTCACAGTTTGTACGAGTGAGACGTATTACGTCTGACTCGAATTTGGCAGAGACCCAGATGAACCAGATGATGTTAAAATTCATTGAGCGAGGGTACAATATCAACTCTTTGGAACAAGCAAAAACTAGGGCCCTTAGTTTGGATAGAGCAGAATTATTAGGTAAACAATCAGGAACATCTCAATCAGGTCCTATTATCCCTTGGGTAGGCCAATATAATGCCGCAAGTAAGGGAATTAATCAAATATCAAAAAACCTCTGGCATATTGTCCAAAGTGATCCAGAATTGAAATTGAATGATACTAAATTAATGGCATGTTATAAACGGGGAAAAAACCTCAGAGATATTCTGGTTCGTACAGACATAACGTCCAGACCTGAAGCAAGATATGGCCTAAAGAAGGGTTGCTTTCGATGCACCTGCATTACCTGTCAGTTTTTGATTGCAGGGGAGACCTTCCAGCATCCACATTCTGGCCGTACATTTTACATTAAACACCATTTTACTTGCTCATCAAAATTTGTGGTGTACCAACTTGTGTGCCCCTGTGGGCTGTCATACGTTGGTAAGACCGAGCGTATGTTCAAGGAACGTATGGCAGCCCACAGGTCAGCAATTAAGGCTGCCATTCAGAAAGGGGACAGTGAGCAACCAGTGGCCAGGCATTTCTGCCAGGCACGCCACCCCCTGGTGTCACTCCGCTACAGAATGATAGATCAGGTGCAACCGCTACCTAGGGGAGGTGACCGGGGTAGGCGTTTGTTGCAGCTTGAATCCCAATGGATTCATAGACTGGACACGGTACATCCACGAGGGCTTAATGACCATATTGGTCTCAGTTGTTTCTTTTAGGATATATATAAAAATTGGTTTTGAAAAAAATTTTCTGCTCTGAAAATTTTTTTCTGCTCTCAAAAATCTATAATTCTTTTTTAGCAGTATTATTAGTGTATCTACCAATGAATTAACAAAACTCGTAAACATTAAAGCTACAATTGGTAGGACCTAATTGGTTTTGTTAATCCTAATATGATTTATTTATTGCCAGGATTGTAGCATATCAGTATTTATGTGGTTATCATGGTTTTATTACTGTGTTTGATTAGCAATCAAAGCTAGCTTAATCTGGTTTATGGATGTTACATTACAATCTCTGTTTAGCTGCTGATTCTGTTTCAATAGATTGTATCGCGTTGCTATGGTGATGGGGAGCACACTGATGACGGAGCTGAGAGGCTCGTCATCGTCAGAGCGCCGGCCGGGGCGGGCGGGTGATCCGCCTTCCGGAAGACGCGATTCACTGGGGGATACATGACTTCTATAAAGGTATGTTTAAATCATTTGTTTATATGTTGACCTGACGAAAGGGCAAGAATAAAAGCCCTGAAACGTTGTCTTTACTTCATACTGGCTTAAGAGTGTTTTTTCAAGTCGCCTGGAGTGCCGTACCCTCCACTTTCTGCTGTTGCTGTCTCCTCGTTTGGGCACCCGGCGCTGAGAGAATCTAAGGGAGAGCCGGACCACACTTTGTATGTATTTGCGGATCTACTAATTAATTTTGGTATCTCCAGTCAAGGCTCCCCTTGCTTAAATTCGGTCAGATCTCTGTTGTGACATGCTCAATGTCGGCTTTTGCTGTTTGCACATCACTGCACTATTTCACTAGTGCTTACTAGCAATATTGAAAAAGAAGTTTTCTTCTAAACACGTGTTGCACTTTCTGGATAAACGGATACTTTTTAATGAACTGCTGCTGCTAAACAGAATGCACTATCATTGTTGCTAAGTTCAGAATATTTTATCCTGCTATGGTGATTTTTTTATTGTCCTGAATTACTGTATGGTTTGGGGACATTATATGGAACTATTGCTGCTAATCATGAAATACTATCACTGCTGCTAAAATTTATCGTGTCCTGCCTTCTATCAGACTGGTGCATATGATTGAACTCTATACCATTACTATCTGCACATGCTGTGGGGTATACGTATTAATTAACCAGATCTAAGAGGATTTAAGGTGTTTTAAGTGCAGTATCGTCACTATACGAGTATAAGCATGCCATACTGTTAGATAAAATCTTTTTATACAAGGCTATATTACAAAGTGTTCTTAAAGTCTAGCATGAAGGACTGCATTTTTGGCTATAAGTCATACGCTGCTTTGTAATACAGATGACTGACTCTACCAGTAACTATTTTTTGTCTGCTTTGGTGATTCTGGACACATAGAGATTGTCTCAGAGTGAAACCGTATATTGGCTATATATTTTATCAACTTTATTGCTAGTATTTGAAACATCTTTACTGATATGGCTGAATCAGCAATTACGCAAGATCCAAGTGGTTTTTCATTTAACCAATATGTGATTGGGGAATCACACAGCTACTCAGAAGCTGAGGCAGAAGATATCCTCTATACAGGGGTCCTTCGGGATCAGATTGAGTCCACTTCTACAGCAGATACTTATCATGAATTACTGCGCCTTAAGAAGAAGGAAATTGATTATCTGTACCACTGTATTTCACTATCTGAGTATTACCGAGCTAAAAAAATTCCCAGAGGACTACGTGTCCGGAATTCACCTACCATTGGGCGTAACGATCCCAATTTTTGCAAAAAATGGGTAGGAATACTCAACAAATGCTCGATGGATCTTATGTTGCTCATTATTGAGCAGTCCACAAAAGAGATGAATAATCTAAAAGAAAAAATTGCTGTATTAGAAACAGCCCAGAAAGCCATCCTGGAGGCTGACAGCACAGTCAACTGGTATGAGAAACTGAATGGACAAATTCAAATCTATAAGAGAGATTTGATTAAATTTAAAACTCAAAAGAGGGCTAAAGTAGATCAAGACTATGAAAATCATAGTGTATACAGATGGTCTGATACATCAAATAGACGTGAGTTTAAACGCCCTTTCTTCAGACGACGTCCACAGAGACAACGTGATTTGGAATCTTCTAACGAGTTCACTTCTACTGGGAGTGAATCTGAAAATAAAAACACGGCCAGTACCAGTACTCACCCTTTAGGGGTGGATTCCAGGATAAAGGACCCAGGACGAGGCGCCGGCGGGCGTTCACTAGGAGAGGACAGCAATGCCACAGGCAGAAGAAGAGTGGGCAGACCGCCCAAGAACAAACCACAGTGATAGTTAATCTGTCTGATTATGAGCTGTCCACTACGGAACACAAAGTTTTATCTAAGGGACTTTCATTTGTACCGACCGGCCACTGGGATTCTTTGCAGTGGCAAGTTGAAAAATCAAAATTACATAGATCCTTGAAGCTCAGGGAGTACTTTGCAAAGACGGTTCCAAAATCTGAACCAACCAATCTTGAGATCCCAGCAAAAGTACAGAAAATATTACCAAAATCCACATTCGATCCATTATCATCTAATGCATCAGTCCGCACTTTTATGCGCTTACTGGACAAACAGACATAGGAATTTTTGGAAAACATTCCCACTGTCCGCAATAACCTGACAAAATTGGAAACTCAAGCCTTAAAACATCTGGCAGCACAACCAAATATTATCTTTAGACCGGCCGACAAGGGGGGAGCACTGGTGATCCAAAATCTGGAACAATACAAAGTGGAAATTGAACGACAACTGGCAGACCAAGTCACGTACAAAAAGCTGTCTCAGGATCCGACAGTTAGATATAAGAAGGAACTTATCACTGTGCTGGACGATGGAGTACGAGAGGGCATCATCTCAAGTAAAATACGTGAAGCACTTGTTCCAAACCATCCGGTAATGCCCGTATTGTATACCATACCGAAGATCCACAAATCTATGATTGACCCCCCCGGACGCCCTATAATTTCAGCAAGACAGTCATTATTTCAACCTGCAGCACTTTTTTTGGACTCTTTTTTTCAACCATGTATTCAGATACATGACCGTTTCCTTTTGGACACCACTTCATTACTTAGAAAATTACAACAATTACCTAAATTAGATGATGATGTTTCACTTTGCTGTATTGATGTACAGAGCTTATACACAGTTATACCGCATAATATGGGGATAGAAGCGGTGGAACGTTTTTTGCGGGGTCATCCTGAGTTCAAGGGTCCTAATGTGCAGTTCTGCATACAGTTGCTTAATATGATATTGAAAAAAAAAATTTTCTTACATGATGGAGCTATCTATTTGCAGTGCACGGGGTGTGCTATGGGGTCCTCAGTGGCCCCTGCATACTCTAATATCTTTATGTTTGAAGTAGAACAAAAATTTTTTTTTGATAGCCCAGATATCTCTAACAGAATTGTATTCTACTGTCGTTACATCGACGACTTGCTTCTCTTTTGGAAGGGACCCCGACAGGATCTAATTAATATCATTGAGTTACATAATCAACAAGATCACCCAGTTAAGCTGACATATACCATTGAGGGTAGTAGTATTAACTACTTGGATGTCAACATCACTCTGGAGGCAGGTTATGTTCAAACTTCTATATTCTCTAAACCAACAGATCGAAACAACCTTTTACATTTTTCTAGTTTTCATCCAATACCCCTTAAACTTGGTTTACCATACTCACAGTTTGTACGAGTGAGACGTATTACGTCTGACTCGAATTTGGCAGAGACCCAGATGAACCAGATGATGTTAAAATTCATTGAGCGAGGGTACAATATCAACTCTTTGGAACAAGCAAAAACTAGGGCCCTTAGTTTGGATAGAGCAGAATTATTAGGTAAACAATCAGGAACATCTCAATCAGGTCCTATTATCCCTTGGGTAGGCCAATATAATGCCGCAAGTAAGGGAATTAATCAAATATCAAAAAACCTCTGGCATATTGTCCAAAGTGATCCAGAATTGAAATTGAATGATACTAAATTAATGGCATGTTATAAACGGGGAAAAAACCTCAGAGATATTCTGGTTCGTACAGACATAACGTCCAGACCTGAAGCAAGATATGGCCTAAAGAAGGGTTGCTTTCGATGCACCTGCATTACCTGTCAGTTTTTGATTGCAGGGGAGACCTTCCAGCATCCACATTCTGGCCGTACATTTTACATTAAACACCATTTTACTTGCTCATCAAAATTTGTGGTGTACCAACTTGTGTGCCCCTGTGGGCTGTCATACGTTGGTAAGACCGAGCGTATGTTCAAGGAACGTATGGCAGCCCACAGGTCAGCAATTAAGGCTGCCATTCAGAAAGGGGACAGTGAGCAACCAGTGGCCAGGCATTTCTGCCAGGCACGCCACCCCCTGGTGTCACTCCGCTACAGAATGATAGATCAGGTGCAACCGCTACCTAGGGGAGGTGACCGGGGTAGGCGTTTGTTGCAGCTTGAATCCCAATGGATTCATAGACTGGACACGGTACATCCACGAGGGCTTAATGACCATATTGGTCTCAGTTGTTTCTTTTAGGATATATATAAAAATTGGTTTTGAAAAAAATTTTCTGCTCTGAAAAATTTTTTCTGCTCTCAAAAATCTATAATTCTTTTTTAGCAGTATTATTAGTGTATCTACCAATGAATTAACAAAACTCGTAAACATTAAAGCTACAATTGGTAGGACCTAATTGGTTTTGTTAATCCTAATATGATTTATTTATTGCCAGGATTGTAGCATATCAGTATTTATGTGGTTATCATGGTTTTATTACTGTGTTTGATGAGCAATCAAAGCTAGCTTAATCTGGTTTATGGATGTTACATTACAATCTCTGTTTAGCTGCTGATTCTGTTTCAATAGATTGTATCGCGTTGCTATGGTGATGGGGAGCACACTGATGACGGAGCTGAGAGGCTCGTCATCGTCAGAGCGCCGGCCGGGGCGGGCGGGTGATCCGCCTTCCGGAAGACGCGATTCACTGGGGGATACATGACTTCTATAAAGGTATGTTTAAATCATTTGTTTATATGTTGACCTGACGAAAGGGCAAGAATAAAAGCCCTGAAACGTTGTCTTTACTTCATACTGGCTTAAGAGTGTTTTTTCAAGTCGCCTGGAGTGCCGTACCCTCCACTTTCTGCTGTTGCTGTCTCCTCGTTTGGGCACCCGGCGCTGAGAGAATCTAAGGGAGAGCCGGACCACACTTTGTATATATATATATATATATATATATATATATATACACTGTGGTTCCTAGGGTGGATATGGCACACTCCCAAATGCTGAAAGAACCAGGCGGCACTCTGGGGACTGGTGCAAAACGTGATAAAGTTTTAGTGAAAAATCACATAAATAAATGGCAACGCTATGCCATTTATTTATACCATTTATTTATGTGATTTTTCACTAAAACTTTACTACATTTTGCACCAGTCCCCAGAGTGCCGCCTGGTTCTTTCAGCATTTGGGAGTGTGCCATATCCTCCCTAGGAACCACAGTGTATATACTTAATCCTTGGATGGCACCAGGGCAGCTGATCTTTGTTTGTTGGAGTGCCGGCCATTGTTGGTCCTTTTATATATATATATATATATATATATATATAACACATATATGTGTGTGAGGTATGCAAACCCCCTCATATAAATCCTGCATTTGCCCCTGTTACTGTAGGTGTAGTTTAAGCACAGTACCAATGTAAGCTATAAATTGCAAAAAATTACAATTCATTAAATAAATAAAAATCTTTTAAATTGGATTTTTTAATTGATTCTCATCTGCTAAGTCAGAGTATGCATATCTTTTCATGCCGAACTAACCTAATTTTACTAAAAACTCATCTGGCTTTTACACTACATGGAGATCATCGTCAGGGACTGACTCTGAGCTTAAGTGACTTACATTAACGGAGGTGACCTGCGGTTGCTTTGATTATGATTAAGTACTTTGGGCCTTATTCAGAGCTAAGACAATGTAGAGACTTCAATAGGCGCTCAGTAGGGTTACATAAACACAAAAGAAAAAGTAAAAGTGAGTCATTTCCACCAAAATGGATGATATCTTCCCTCAGATGGATCTTTCGACAGCAATACAACAGTCCCAAAGATTCTTGATTCTTTTCCTCCTTCCAGATAGATTCCTTTTAACAGTTATTCGGAATGTACCCAAAAAGGAAAAAGACAATAATAGTGTAATCCTGTCGGATTTAGCAGCACAAGGGTGGTTTAAGGTTGCACTTACATTTCAGAAAAAGAGTGAAGGCATATATCTCACTCAATGGTGAGTAATTTCCTGGTTTAAGATGATCCTTTCCCTCCTCGAATAGGCCTCTAATGGACAATCCTCCAATGCAATACCACCAAATAAAAAGAACAAATAATGGTGCAAATAATAACGTCTTTGTCACAACTGAGGGCCTGAGCTGACGGGAGGCAGCCTCAGTTGTAGGGGCTGAGATGTACCGGAACCTGGGAGGTTGTATCAGACCCCTGGACATGTAAGTAACATGAAGAATAACCGCCCGAAGGCGTGACCACGACAACTTGAATAAAAGTCAATGATGTTTATTTATGACAAACTCCATGCATCACAGTAGCAGTAAAAGAAACATAAAATCAGCAGAGAAATAATACAGTTCCTGGGTACTACAGGGTGGCAGGGGCCACAGAGCTCTGGTAGTATGAGACAGTTCTTATTATCTGCGAGTTGGAAAGTCCTTACCAGGCCCGACTGTAGCAATGAAGAAAGCCCAGGATCGTACCAGCTGGTGTTCCAGGGAAAGCTGGACTGCTGTAAATAAAATAGCTGCTGTGGGTTCTGGTTGGAACCAGACAGATGTTGGCACGGAGTGGATACTGGCTGGAACCAGTTAAATAATAAATGAAGCTTGAGAGCGATGCAATATGAATGAAATGTAGAGTTTGAGAGCGGAGAAATAATAATACCGGTGGAGAGTGGTAAACTGTAGAAAGGACACCGGCCCTTTAAGAGAAGCTGTACTCTGCTGGAAGCTGGGCTGGAAGCAGGTAATGTTGTAGCTGGAAACAGATGAATCCACAATGGATCGGAGAGTCAGGCTACACCGCAGGTGGAATGCTGGTGCGGGTCTCTATGGTGGAAGTCTTGAGACAGGAGCTGGAACCTGGAAGACAATCACAGGAGAGAGACAAACAGGAACTAGGTTTGACAACCAAAGCACTGACGCCTTCCTTGCTCAGGTACAACATACTTATACCCGCAGCAAGGAAGGGATTGGCTAGGCAATTATGCAGATTATCAATACTGAGAACAGATTGGTGGAAATGATCAGCTGACAGAATCCAAGATGGCTGCGCCCATGCAGACACTTGGAGGGAAGTTTAGTTTGTAATCCATGTGGTAATGAAAACAGTAATGGCGGCGCCGGCCACCGGAGACGGGAGGCGCCAGGCTGACAGGTGCACATCCAACCACGCGGACACAGCGGAGGCCGCGGCTGACGTAATCGCCACTCAGACACTCTGCATGCAGAAGCTCAGGGACGGCGGCGGAGGCCGCGGGATATGCCATGCCAGGGGTAATATGGCGTTTACTGTGACAGCGTCTCAGAGTGACAGGAGAGGATACAGGAATGTAAACATCAGGATAACAGATGGGATCCGGTCCTGGAGCGCTGAGCCAGCCTTAGGAGGCATCTGATGGGTAAGAAATGGCGTCCAGATACCCGGATCGTGACAGCACCCCCCCCTTTAGGAGTGGCCCCAGGACACTTCTTTGGCTTTTGAGGAAACTTGGAATGGAATCTCCGGACCAAGGCAGGAGCATGGACATCAGAAGCATTGGTCCATGAACGTTCCTCAGGGCCATAACCCTTCCAGTCAATAAGATATTGTAGTTGACCGTAACGGTGACGTGAGTCCAGGATCTTGGCCACTTCATACTCAACGCCTCGTTGAGTTTGGACTTTCGGAGTTGGAGGAAGTGAGGAATGAAACCGATTCAAGATCAGCGGTTTCAACATGGAAACATGGAATGACCTGGGTATTTTTAAGAAGGGAGGCAACTGGAGTCTGTAAGCAACAGGATTGATGACTTGGCCAATCTTGAAAGGACCGATATAGCGAGGTGCAAACTTCATACTGGGAACTCTTAACCTCAAATTCTTTGTGGATAACCATACCCGATCACCCACCTTGAGAGCAGGAACTGCTCGACGCTTCTTATCCGCAAACTTCTTGTACCTGAACGATGCCTTGAGCAGAGCTGATCGTACGCTCTTCCAGATATTGGCAAACTGATGCAAGGTGATATCCACTGCGGGAACAGAAGTTGCTGGAAGCGGTTGGAACTCAGGGACTTTAGGGTGGAATCCAAAGTTAGTGAAGAATGGTGTTGAAGCAGATGAAGAATGATACTGGTTGTTATGACAGAACTCGGCCCAGGGAAGTAATTGAACCCAGTCATCTTGAGAGGAGGACACATAGATGCGGAGGAAGGCCTCCAAGTCCTGATTCACCCTCTCGGTTTGACCATTGGTCTGAGGATGGTAAGCCGTGGAAAACTTTAGCTTGACTTGGAGGACTTGACATAAACTTCGCCAGAATTTGGCTGTGAATTGAACTCCTCGATCTGAGATAATTTCTTCAGGAAGACCGTGGAGTCGGAAGATCTCTTGTATGAATACTTGAGCCAACTTGGAAGCTGACGGAAGACCGGTGAGAGGAATGAAGTGTGCCATCTTGGTGAACCGGTCAACTACCACCCAGATGGTATTGAACTTGTTGCACATGGGTAAATCTGTAATAAAATCCATCGACAAATGGGTCCAAGGTCGACGGGGAACAGATAGTGGAACCAGTTGCCCCGCAGGCGACTGGCGGGATACCTTATGTTGAGCACACTTTGGGCAAGATGCAATAAACTCCAAGACGTCCTTTTTCAGAGTTGGCCACCAATAGGACCTAGAGATAAACTCCAGGGTTTTTTGGATACCTGTATGTCCGGCAAAACGGGAAGCATGGGCCCAATGCATGAGCTTCTTCCTTAGCATCGGTTTCACAAAACTTTTCCCTGATGGGGGCGTAGAGTCCATCCCTACCGCGGAAAATGCCAACGGATTTATAATAGGATGCTTGTCTGAAGACTCTGACTCATTTTCTTGCTCCCATGAGCGGGAAAGGGCATCGGCCTTGCGATTCTGAGAGCCCGGACAGAACTGGAGTTTAAAGTCGAACCTGGAAAAGAAAAGTGCCCATCTGGCCTGACGAGGGTTGAGACATTGTGCGCCTTTCAGATATAAAAGGTTCTTGTGGTCTGTAAGTATGGTGATTGAATGAGAAGCTCCCTCCAACAGATACCTCCACTCTTCTAGAGCGAGCTTGATGGCTAGCAACTCCTGGTCGCCAATGGCATAGTTGCGCTCAGCTGGGGAGAACTTCCGGGAGAAGAAACTGCAAGGGTGTAAATGGCCATCTTTAGCCCTCTGAGATAACACCGCTCCTACTCCAACGGAGGAGGCATCCACCTCTAAGATGAAAGGAGAGTCGATGTCAGGCTGTTTCAGAACAGGCGCAGAGATGAACCTTTGTTTTAAAAGATGAAATGCTTGCATGGCTTCTTCAGACCACTTGGACGGGTTAGCACCCTTCTTAGTGAAAGCAGTAATAGGCGCCACAATGGTGGAAAAGTCTCGTATAAACTTTCGGTAATAGTTGGCGAACCCTAAGAACCTCTGGACCCCTTTGAGGGTTAAAGGTACCGGACAATTTTGGATTGCTTGTAGTTTCTCAGGATCCATCTCTAGTCCGGAACCGGACACAATGTACCCTAGAAACGGAATGGACTTGACTTCAAAGACGCATTTCTCTAATTTGCAATAGAGATGATTGACACGGAGACGGGACAGAACCTCTTTAACCCAAAAACGATGTTCCTCTAAATCGTTGGCAAAAATGAGGATATCGTCTAGATAGACCACGACATGACGGTATAGAATGTCTCTGAAGATCTCATTGACAAAATGCTGGAAGACAGCTGGAGCATTGCTCAATCCGAAGGGCATGACGAGGTACTCATAATGTCCGTCACGGGTGTTAAAGGCGGTCTTCCACTCGTCACCCTCACGGATCCGGATGAGATTGTATGCACCTCTCAAGTCCAGCTTTGTAAAGATGGTAGCTCCGCTAACTCTGTCAAAGAGCTCAGTAATCAGGGGTAAAGGATAACGGTTCTTGATGGTAATGTCGTTCAAACCTCTGTAGTCGATGCACGGCCGCAGACCACCATCTTTCTTTTTTACAAAAAAGAAGCCTGCGCCGGCTGGAGAAGAAGAAGGTAGAATGAACCCCTTTGCTAGGTTCTCTTTAATGTATTCCTCCATAGAATGCGTCTCAGGCAGAGACAACGGATAAGTTCGGCCTCGAGGTGGAACCTTCCCTGGAACGAGATCAATCGGGCAGTCCCATTCTCTATGAGGAGGAAGGATATCAGCAGAAGCTTTACTGAACACATCCGTGAAATCTTGATATGGAGGAGGTGGAACATCAGACGACCTGGGGGAGGAAGAACAGACAGGCAATACTTTAAACAAACATGTCTCAGCACAGGAGGAACCCCATGCCAGGATTTGCGTAGTCGTCCAATCAATTGTAGGATTGTGAAGACGGAGCCATGGAAGGCCCAGGACCACAGGATGTGTGGCTCTTGGAATCACTAAAAAAGAAATAAGTTCGGAATGAAGAACTCCCACTCTCAGACGAACTGGTAGAGTCCTTAAAGAAATAACTGCATCAAAAATTTTGCTGCCATCCACGGCAGTTAAAGAAATGGACGAAGGAAGTCTCTCGGTGGGTAGGGACCACCGTTTAACATAGGCTTCGGTAATAAAGTTCCCAGCTGCTCCGGAATCAAGGAGGGCAATGACGTTCCGATAACGTTGAGCAACTTGAAGCGAGACTGGGAGATTACAATCTTGAGGAGATGGAGAGGAGATCATTACTCCTAGCCGGCCCTCTCCTTGGCGAGCTAGGATTTGGAGTTTCCCGGACGTTTGGGACAGGCATTAATGGTGTGAGACGGAGCTGCACAATAAAGACAGAGAGACTCGGAGAGACGTCTTCGGCGCTCAGCAGGAGTTAAACGGGAACGGCCAATTTGCATGGGCTCATCTTTAGTTGGTGACAGTTGGCGAGGAGGAGGAGCAGAAGATTTTGGAGCAGATGATCTTCCACGCTCAGTTGCTCTCTCTCTGAAACGTAAATCAACTTTCGTGCAGAGTGAGATTAGCTCATCTAACTTAGAGGGTAAGTCTCTGGTAGCTAACTCATCTTTAATACGCTCAGATAAGCCATGCCAGAATGCAGCATACAGGGCCTCGTCGTTCCATGCCAGTTCGGATGCCAGGATCTGGAACTGTATCAGATATTGTCCTACAGTACGTGACCCCTGGCGTAAACGGAGAATCTCGGATGAAGCTGAGGTTACCCGGCCTGGCTCGTCGAAGATGCGCCTGAATGTTGAGACGAATGCAGTGTAAGAAGATAGCAGGGTGTCGGACCTCTCCCATAACGGTGATGCCCAATCAAGGGCTGAGCCACTGAGAAGAGAAATAATGTAGGCAATTTTTGTACGGTCACTGGGAAAATTGCCAGGTTGTAGCTCAAACTGAATCTCACACTGGTTGAGAAATCCCCTGCAGAATCTTGGAGATCCGTCAAATTTTGCTGGCGTTGGAAGATGAAGACGTGGAGCAGAAATGGGTAAGGTGGGTGGGGTTATAGCTGGAGTCACTGTGGTTGACGCACCAGACGCGCCTGATCCACGGAGAGTTGTCTGAATCCCATCCAGCCGAGTAGAGAGATCCTGGAGACAGCGGATGATGTGGCCCTGTGCAGCCTCCTGATGTTCTAGTCGGGCTGCCAGTTCTTGCATCGGCCTGGCCGCTTGATCCTGGTCTCCGGCTGGATTCATTTGGTCAGTGCTTACTGTCACAACTGAGGGCCTGAGCTGACGGGAGGCAGCCTCAGTTGTAGGGGCTGAGATGTACCGGAACCTGGGAGGTTGTATCAGACCCCTGGACATGTAAGTAACATGAAGAATAACCGCCCGAAGGCGTGACCACGACAACTTGAATAAAAGTCAATGATGTTTATTTATGACAAACTCCATGCATCACAGTAGCAGTAAAAGAAACATAAAATCAGCAGAGAAATAATACAGTTCCTGGGTACTACAGGGTGGCAGGGGCCACAGAGCTCTGGTAGTATGAGACAGTTCTTATTATCTGCGAGTTGGAAAGTCCTTACCAGGCCCGACTGTAGCAATGAAGAAAGCCCAGGATCGTACCAGCTGGTGTTCCAGGGAAAGCTGGACTGCTGTAAATAAAATAGCTGCTGTGGGTTCTGGTTGGAACCAGACAGATGTTGGCACGGAGTGGATACTGGCTGGAACCAGTTAAATAATAAATGAAGCTTGAGAGCGATGCAATATGAATGAAATGTAGAGTTTGAGAGCGGAGAAATAATAATACCGGTGGAGAGTGGTAAACTGTAGAAAGGACACCGGCCCTTTAAGAGAAGCTGTACTCTGCTGGAAGCTGGGCTGGAAGCAGGTAATGTTGTAGCTGGAAACAGATGAATCCACAATGGATCGGAGAGTCAGGCTACACCGCAGGTGGAATGCTGGTGCGGGTCTCTATGGTGGAAGTCTTGAGACAGGAGCTGGAACCTGGAAGACAATCACAGGAGAGAGACAAACAGGAACTAGGTTTGACAACCAAAGCACTGACGCCTTCCTTGCTCAGGTACAACATACTTATACCCGCAGCAAGGAAGGGATTGGCTAGGCAATTATGCAGATTATCAATACTGAGAACAGATTGGTGGAAATGATCAGCTGACAGAATCCAAGATGGCTGCGCCCATGCAGACACTTGGAGGGAAGTTTAGTTTGTAATCCATGTGGTAATGAAAACAGTAATGGCGGCGCCGGCCACCGGAGACGGGAGGCGCCAGGCTGACAGGTGCACATCCAACCACGCGGACACAGCGGAGGCCGCGGCTGACGTAATCGCCATTCAGACACTCTGCATGCAGAAGCTCAGGGACGGCGGCGGAGGCCGCGGGATACGCCATGCCAGGTGTAATATGGCGTTTACTGTGACAGCGTCTCAGAGTGACAGGAGAGGATACAGGAATGTAAACATCAGGATAACAGATGGGATCCGGTCCTGGAGCGCTGAGCCAGCCTTAGGAGGCATCTGATGGGTAAGAAATGGCGTCCAGATACCCGGATCGTGACAGTCTTTTTTTAAAAACAACAATATCTTTAATTAGTAGCACTCACATTTATAAAAACAGACACTAGCATATCTACCCAACATCTGGGTCCAGGAGTTGGAAGTAAAGCAGCAGGTTATCCTCACAGATGAAAAAGTGCACGTGCAGTAATGGACAAACCAGTCTCCCCAACACAACCCCGAGTCCACAGTGAATAGTGATGGACAGCAGCTTAACGCGTTTCGAACCTCAGAGGGTTCTTCCTCAGAAGCTCTTATTCAGAGCTGATCGCAATGGCTGTGATCACTCTGAAAGCCGCGTTTTTGCCATTCCAGCACCCTCAGTGACCGCAGTGCGCTTGCGCAGTCTAGCATAATGTGATCACATCCCAGAAGGATGTGATCGCAACATGATTGACAGGCGTCGGGCATCCGGGGGCGGTGACGCAGCATTGAGGGGGAGGAGAGCAAGGCGTGTCATGCCCATTTTCGGGGCGGCCCAATGACGCCGCCTGTATTTCCTGCTATAGGAAACATGGTGCAGGTCCGCTGGCAGGGGTCTACCTCTATTTGATGTGATCACGGGGCAGCGCCACACATGCTGCCTTGCCCTGTGCTGGGCGGCCTCCGACATGTGAGTAGTAGGATCGTTTTTGCTAATTTAACAAAAACTGCGATCAACTCTAAATAACCTCCCTTGACCAGTAAAAAATATTTAATACTTTTCTCTGCCATTTGATTGTGGTTGATACCTGATGTTTAAGTGTCAAGACACTATACAAGCCAGGTGGCACTCATCCACTCCTGGTGTTCATATAGAGAGCCATTTAGGTTTGTTACTGGGTACAGTTGCATATCATCTGCATAGCAGTGGTAGACCAGGCCGTCACATCTGATAATTTCACCCAGTGGTAGCATGTATACTACAAAAAGCATGGGTGATAGTATAGAACCCTGAGGACACTGTATGGTAGTGGCAGTGGTGATGATGAGAATACTCCAGAAGAGACTCTTTGTGACCTGCCAGTGCAAAATATTTTGAACTAACCAAGGACTGTGCCATCCAGTTCACAGAAATTTTTGAGGTACTCAATCAGAAACCCCTGGTCCGCCGTTTTAAATGCTGCAGAGAGATCCAGAAGGATTAACATTGAACAGTCACGATTTGCAAGCAATACCACAGGAAAATTGTTGCAATTCCGCCATCTGCAAACCCAAATCACTACAAATCATGATTGAAATTTTTTTACATTCAAAAACACAAGCTGCTGGATGAATTAACCTGCAATTACACAAACTACAAAATAAAAAAATAAAAAAAAGAAAGTCAGGAAAGATAGCTCAAACCCCAGCTATCTTACCTGTCAGCATGTAACTTAATACAAAAAATCCCCCTTCTATTCCTGACTGGTCCATGTTACTTAGCATTCTTTCCAATCTCTTATTGCCTGGCCAATGGTTATCTCTGCAATCGTGTGTCACTGTCAGTCTCACCCTGTGCATGTCTATATGTGTGTGTCACCATTGTTTGTGTATGTATGTCCGGCTGTACCTACCTCTGTGTCGTCAGTGCACTCGTCGTCCATAAGTAATATAATTAGAGATGAGCGGGTTCGGATTTAACGCCAGAATTAACGCCAGTTCGGTTTTATCCGGATTTTTCCTATTGGCTATCCAAAACACGTGACATCCGTGAGCCAATAAGATGCCGTTTTGAGAACCGAGTAAATCCGAGTAAAACCGAGTAAAACCGAACCCGCTCATCTCTAAATATAATACTATACTATCCATCCATCTACATTGTATACCTACCTGTGGTGGTTTTTTTTTTCTTCATACTAGTTTAGCAGTCTGCTGACAGTGTCCACCAGGTCCGTTATATACAGTATATTATATATATAAGCAGTACGGTAGGCCACGGCTGTACCTACCTCTGTGTTGTCAGTGCACTCGTCGTCCATAAGTAATATAATACTATACTTACTATCCATCCATCTACATTGTATACCTACCTGTGGTGGGTTGTTTTTTTTTCTTCATACTAGTTTAGCAGTCTGCTGACAGTGTCCACCAGGTCCGTTATTATTATACAGTATATTATATATATATATAGCAGTACGGTAGGCCACGGCTGTACCTACCTCTGTGTCGTCAGTCACTTGTCCTCCATAAGTAATATAATACTATACTATCCATCCATCTACATTGTATACCTGTGGTGGCTTTTAGTTGTGCGCATTAAAATATGGAGAACAAAAATGTGGAGGTTAAAAAAATAGGGAAAGATCAAGATCCACTTCCACCTCGTGCTGAAGCTGCTGCCACTAGTCATGGCCGAGACGATGAAATGCCATCAACGTCGTCTGCCAAGGCCGATGCCCAATGTCATAGTACAGAGCATGTAAAATCCAAAACACAAAAGATCAGTAAAAAAAATGACCCAAAAATCAAAATTAAAAGCGTCTGAGGAGAAGCGTAAACTTGCCAATATGCCATTTACTACACGGAGTGGCAAGGAACGGCTGAAGCCCTGGCCTATGTTCATGGCTAGTGGTTTAGCTTCACATGAGGATGGAAGCACTCATCCTCTCGCTAGAAAAAATAAAAGACTTGCGGCAAAAGCACAGCAAAGAACTGTGCGTTCTTCGAAATCCCAAATCCCAAAGGAGAGTCCAATTGTGTCGGTTGCGATGCCTGACCTTCCCAACACTGGACGGGAAGATCTTGCGCCTTCCACCATTTGCACGCCCCCTGCAAGTGCTGGAAGGAGCACCCGCAGTCCAGTTCCTGATAGTCAAATTGAAGATGTCACTGTTGAAGTACACCAGGATGAGGATATGGGTGTTGCTAGCGCTGGGGAGGAAATTGACAAGGAGGATTCTGATGGTGAGGTGGTTTGTTTAAGTCAGGCACCCGGGGAGACACCTGTTGTCCGTGGGAGAAATATGGCCATTGACATGCCTGGTCAAAATACAAAAAAAATCAGCTCTTCAGTGTGGAATTATTTCAACAGAAATGCGGACAACTGGTGTCAAGCCGTGTGTTGCCTTTGTCAAGCTGTAATAAGTAGGGGTAAGGACGTTAACCACCTCGGAACATCCTCCCTTATACGTCACCTGCAGCGCATTCATAATAAGTCAGTGACAAGTTCAAAAACCTTGGGCGACAGCGGAAGCAGTCCACTGACCAGTAAATCCCTTCCTCTTGTAACCAAGCTCGCGCAAACCACACCACCAACTCCCTCGGTGTCAATTTCCTCCTTACCCAGGAAAGCCAATAGTCCTGCAGGCCATGTCACTGGCAAGTCTGACGAGTCCTCTCCTGCCTGGGATTCCTCCGATGCATCCTTGAGTGTAACGCCTACTGCTGCTGGCGCTGCTGTTGTTGCTGCTGGGAGTCGATCGTCATCCCAGAGGGGAAGTCGTAAGCCCACTTTTACTACTTCCACCAAGCAATTGACTGTCCAACAGTCCTTTGCGAGGAAGATGAAATATCACAGCAGTCATCCTGTTGCAAAGCGGATAACTATGGCCTTGACAACTATGTTGGTATTAGACGTGCGTCCAGTATCCGCCGTTAGTTCACAGGGAACTAGACAATTGCTTGAGGTAGTGTGCCCCCGTTACCAAATACCATCTAGGTTCCACTTCTCTAGGCAGGCGATACCGAGAATGTACACGGACGTCAGAAAAAGACTCACCAGTGTCCTAAAAAATGCAGTTGTACCCAATGTCCACTTAACCACGGACATGTGGACAAGTGGAGCAGGGCAGACTCAGGACTACATGACTGTGACAGCCCACTGGGTAGATGTATTGCCTCCCGCTGCAAGAACAGCAGCGGCGGCACCAGTAGCAGCATCTCGCAAACGCCAACTCGTTCCTAGGCAGGCTACGCTTTGTATCACCGCTTTCCAGAATACGAACACAGCTGAAAACCTCTTACGGCAACTGAGGAAGATCATCGCAGAATGGCTACCCCAATTGGACTCTCCTGGGGATTCGTGGCATCGACAACGCCAGCAATATTGTGCGTGCATTACATCTGGGCAAATTCCAGCACGTCCCATGTTTTGCACATACCTTGAATTTGGTGGTGCAGAATTATTTAAAAAACGACAGGGGCGTGCAAGAGATGCTGTCGGTGGCCAGAAGAATTGCGGGCCACTTTCGGCGTACAGGCACCGCGTACAGAAGACTGGAGCACCACCAAAAACACCTGAACCTGCCCTGCCATCATCTGAAGCAAGAGGTGGTAACGAGGTGGAATTCAACCCTCTATATGCTTCAGAGGATGGAGGAGCAGCAAAAGGCCATTCAAGCCTATACATCTGGCCACGATATAGGCAAAGGAGGTGGAATGCACCTGTCTCAAGCGCAGTGGAGAATGATTTCAACGTTGTGCAAGGTTCTGCAACCTTTTGAACTTGCCACACGTGAAGTCAGTTCAGACACTGCCAGCCTGAGTCAGGTCATTCCCCTCATCAGGCTTTTGCAGAAGAAGCTGGAGGCATTGAAGAAGGAGCTAAAACAGAGCGATTCCGCTAGGCATGTGGGACTTGTGGATGGAGCCCTTCATTCGCTTAACCAGGATTCACGGGTGGTCAATCTGTTGAAATCAGAGCACTACATTTTGGCCACCGTGCTCGATCCTAGATTTAAAACCTACGTTGGATCTCTTTTTCCGGCAGACACAAGTCTGCAGAGGTTCAAAGAACTGCTGGTGAGAAAATTGTCAAGTCAAGCGGAACGCGACCCGTCAACATCTCCTCCTTCACATTCTCCCGCAACTGGGGGTGCGAGGAAAAGGCTACGAATTCCGAGCCCACCCGCTGGCGGTGATGCAGGGCAGTCTGGAGCGACTGCTGATGCTGACATCTGGTCCGGACTGAAGGACCTGCCAACGATTACTGACATGTCGTCTACTGTCACTGCATATGATTCTCTCACCATTGAAAGAATGGTGGAGGATTATATGAGTGACCGCATCCAAGTAGGCACGTCAGGCAGTCCGTACGTATACTGGCAGGAAAAATAGGCAATTTGGAGGCCCTTGCACAAACTGGCTTTATTCTACCTAAGTTGCCCTCCCTCCAGTGTGTACTCCGAAAGAGTGTTTAGTGCCGCCGCTCACCTTGTCAGCAATCGGCGTACGAGGTTACTTCCCGAAAATGTGGAGAAGATGATGTTCATTAAAATGAATTATAATCAATTCCTCCATGGAGACATTCACCAGCAGCAATTGCCTCCAGAAAGTACACGGGGACCTGAGATGGTGGATGGGGACGAATTAATAATCTGTGAGGAGGGGGATGTACACAGTGAAAGGGGTGATGAATCGGACGATGATGATGAGGTGGACATCTTGCCTCTTTAGAGCCAGTTTGTGCAAGGAGAGATTGATTGCTTCTTTTTTGGTGGGGGCTCCAAACCAACCAGTCATTTCAGTCACAGTCGTGTGGCAGACCCTGTCGCTGAAATGATGGGTTCGTTAAAGTGTGCATGTCCTGTTTATACAACATAAGGGTGGGTGGGAGAGCCCAAGGACAATTCCATCTTGCACCTCTTTTTTCTTTCATTTTTCTTTGCGTCATGTGCTGTTTGGGGAGTATTTTTTTAAGTGCCATCCTGTCTGACACTGCAGTGCCACTCCTAGATGGGCCAGGTGTTTGTGTCGGCCACTAGGGTCGCTTAGCTTAGTCGTCACACAGCTACCTCATTGCGCCTCTTTTTTTCTTTGCGTCATGTGCTGTTTGGGGAGTATTTTTTGGAAGGGCCATCCTGCCTGACACTGCAGTGCCACTCCTAGATGGGCCAGGTGTTTGTGTCGGCCACTTGGGTCGCTTAGCTTAGTCACACAACGACTTTGGTGCAGCTCTTTTTTTCTTTGCATCATGTGCTGTTTGGGGACTATTTTTTTAAGTGCCATCCTGTCTGACACTGCAGTGCCACTCCTAGATGGGCCAGGTGTTTGTGTCGGCCACTTGGGTCGCTTAGTTTAGTCACACAACGACTTTGGTGCAGCTCTTTTTTTCTTTGCATCATGTGCTGTTTGGGGACTATTTTTTTAAGTGCCATCCTGTCTGACACTGCAGTGCCACTCCTAGATGGACCAGGTGTTTGTGTCGGCCACTAGGGTCGCTTAGCTTAGTCGTCACACAGCTACCTCATTGCGCCTCTTTTTTTCTTTGCGTCATGTGCTGTTTGGGGAGTATTTTTTGGAAGGGCCATCCTGCCTGACACTGCAGTGCCACTCCTAGATGGGCCAGGTGTTTGTGTCGGCCACTAGGGTCGCTTAGTTTAGTCACACAACGACTTTGGTGCAGCTCTTTTTTTCTTTGCATCATGTGCTGTTTGGGGACTATTTTTTTAAGTGCCATCCTGTCTGACACTGCAGTGCCACTCCAAGATGGGCCAGGTGTTTGTGTCGGCCACTTGGGTCGCTTAGCTTAGTCACACAACGACTTTGGTGCAGCTCTTTTTTTCTTTGCATCATGTGCTGTTTGGGGACTATTTTTTTAAGTGCCATCCTGTCTGACACTGCAGTGCCACTCCTAGATGGGCCAGGTGTTTGTGTCGGCCACTAGGGTCGCTTAGCTTAGTCGTCACACAGCTACCTCATTGCGCCTCTTTTTTTCTTTGCGTCATGTGCTGTTTGGGGAGTATTTTTTTGAAGGGCCATCCTGCGTGACACTGCAGTGCCACTCCTAGATGGGCCAGGTGTTTGTGTCGGCCACTTGGGTCGCTTAGCTTAGTCACACAACGACTTTGGTGCAGCTCTTTTTTTCTTTGCATCATGTGCTGTTTGGGGACTATTTTTTTGAAGTGCCATCCTGCCTGACACTGCAGTGCCACTCCTAGATGGGCCAGGTGTTTGTGTCGGCCACTTGTGTCGCTTAGCTTAGCCATCCAGCGACCTTGGTGCAAATTTTAGGACTAAAAATAATATTGTGAGGTGTGAGGTGTTCAGAATAGACTGAAAATGAGTGGAAATTATGGTTATTGAGGTTAATAATACTATGGGATCAAAATGACCCCCAAATTCTATGATTTAAGCTGTTTTTTTAGGGTTTTTTGAAAAAAACACCCGAATCCGACAAAAAAAATATCGGTGAGGTTTTGCCAAAACGCGTTCGAACCCAAAACACGGCCACGGAACCGAACCCAAAACCAAAACACAAAACCCGAAAAATTTCAGGTGCACATCAGTATGTCTATGTCTGTATGTATGTGTCACTCCATGTGTATCTGTATGTGCGTGTCACCCTGTGCATGTCTGTATGTCCGTGTCACCCTGTGTGTGTCTGTATGTGCATGTCACCCTGTGCATGTCTGTATGTATATCTCTCCCTGTGCATGACTGTATGTGCATGTCATCCTGTGTGTGTCTGCATGTGTGTCTCACTATGTCCATGTCTGTATGTACGTGTCACCCCATGTGTATCTGTATGTGTGTGTCACCCTGTACATGTCTGTATGTGCGTGTCACCCTGTGTGTGTCTGTATGTGCGTGTCACCCTGTGTGTGTCTGTATGTGCTTGTCACCCTGTGTGTGTCTGTATGTGCGTGTCACCCTGTGTGTGTCTGTATGTGCTTGTCACCCTGTGTGTGTCTGTATGTGCGTGTCACCCTGTGTGTGTCTGTATGTGCGTGTCACCCTGTGTGTGTCTGTATGTGCGTGTCACCCTGTGTGTGTCTGTATGTGCGTGTCACCCTGTGTGTGTCTGTATGTGCGTGTCACCCTGTGTGTGTCTGTATGTGCGTGTCACCCTGTGTGTGTCTGTATGTGCTTGTCACCCTGTGCATGTCACCCTATGTGTGTCTGTATGTACGTATCACCCTGTGCATGTCACCCTGTGTGTGTCTGTATGTGCGTGTCACCCTGTGCATGTCACCGTGTGTGTGTGTGTGTGTGTGTGTGTGTGTGTGTGTGTGTGTGTCTGTATGTGCGTGTCACCCTGTGCATATCTGTATTTGTGTCTCATCCTGTGCATGTCTGTAATGTGCGTGTCACCCTGTGCATGTCACCGTGTGTGTGTGTGTGTGTGTGTGTGTGTGTGTGTGTCTGTATGTGCGTGTCACCCTGTGCATATCTGTATTTGTGTCTCATCCTGTGCATGTCTGTAATGTGCGTGTCACCCTGTGCATGTTTGTTTACTGTGCATGTCTGTGAATCAATGTGTGTCTATGCATGTGGACCAGATTCTAATTTACCAGCAGTAACATATTCAGTATAAACATATCTATCAGCAAATCTATGTTACACTGAATATATTAATACTTTGGTGCTAATAAAGATTTCATCATGACCCACTGGACTTCTGTAGGCAAATCCCTGGTGATGTCACTAACTATTAATCAGTGAAACAATTTACCTTTCTCAGCATTCACTGTTTCTGGCTATTTTACTGTATCATTGAGAGCCTGGATCCAGTGATGAAAGTGCACACAAATGTTTATCTCCCCACCTCGGAAAATCCAGTATTCACCCTCTTAGATTCTGTCTACTGTAGTTTACTGTGTTATATGGAAAAGCTCACCTCAGTCACACCTAGGCATTAAGGATGTAAGTGCAGATTAATGTTTACCTTCAAACGGGGAGATGTACTAAGCCTTGAAAAGTGCTAAAGTACCAGCCAATCAGCTCCTAACTGCCATGCAGGCCCAGCGACAGGGCGGGTCAAAGGGGACACCAGTACGGGGTCCTGAGGATCAGGGGGGCCCCGAGCATCAGGGGCACAAAAATTTGTGGGCAGTGCCTAAAAATGCTCTGGCTCAGTGCGCTCTGGCCCACCTACAAATGAATTCGAAGACAAATAATTTCCAATACAAAGGCATCTCCCCCTGCTTACCCCGTCACTTGCTCTGATCTGCTCCCGTCACCATGCTGTGTTGCCGGCGTCACTATGCATGCCGCTGTGCCAGACCTTCCCTGTCCCTGCTGCTGCCACTGACTCCAAGGAGCTGAGCAGCCACACAGCACTGCCGGGCACACTGACAGTGAATGTCAGACAGCAGCCGCCCGCAGCATTACCAATGTAATGTCCCTACAGACCCTGGCTATAGTCAAGGTTATTCCCTCCTGGGTCCTGGCAGTCTCCCTCACCGTTGTGACAGTCTGTGGAACTATGTCTATAATATATGTATGTATGTTTGTCTCTGTGTAGTTTATGTACATGTATGTGTGCATACATATGTATGTTTGTATATGTGTATGTATATGTGTGTATGTATATACATATATATATATATATATATACATGGAGTGGTGGGAGTATGGCGCCACAAGTATAAGTGTGTAGGCCGACTATATGGTTTAAAAATAACCAGGGGTGTAGACACTCCTTTAAGGGTAAAAGGCGTCAGCTTACCCCATATAATAGGCAGTGATAAGCTGCCTGTTAGTTAAAAGTATATAAAGGGAGGGTAGGGGTACTAGCGACTAACAGTGTCTACACTTAAAGGATATATATATGAAGAATGATGCAATACATATTTCTAAAAAAATGGGGGGGTATTTATTATAAAACAGATAATTTAATAACAATATTTGTTAAAAAAAATGGGATGGAATAAAAAAGGGTGGGTTTAATCAATTAAAACATAAATTCAGGCTGACTAACACATAAAAACATATCTGGAACAATAAAAATATAAAAGTATATTTGAGATAAGAGAAAGGTGCTTATCTTAAAAATGGAAGGTCAACTGGGGTGTACCTCAGTTGACCTTCCATTTTTAAGATAAGCACCTTTCTCTTATCTCAAATATACTTTTATATTTTTATTGTTCCAGATATGTTTTTATGTGTTAGTCAGCCTGAATTTATGTTTTAATTGATTAAACCCACCCTTTTTTATTCCATCCCATTTTTTTAACAAATATTGTTATTAAATTGTCTGTTTTATAATAAATACCCCCCCATTTTTTTAGAAATACGTATTGCATCATTCTTCATATATATATCCTTTAAGTGTAGACACTGTTAGTCGCTAGTACCCCTACCCTCCCTTTATATATATATACATATATATATATATATATATATATATATATTTATATATACTGTATATTTATAATGTGTGTGTGTATGTGTATATGTATCTGGGGATGTAATTGATATCCCGGAGGTCAGCATGCCGACGCCAGGATCACGAACGCTAAAAATGCAGACACACAGAGTCTATTCCCACTCGTAGGCTTCCACAACACCCTTAGAGTGGGAATAGAACCTGTGGCAAGCGCAGCAAGCCCGCAAGGGGCTTTGTTGAGCTCGGCCCCCCACCGGCATTCTGCTGCTGTGATCCCGGTGTCGGTATGCTGACTGCCAGGATCCTGGCAGCCGGCATTCCATATCGAGGGGTGGGGAGTTGAGGGGGTAGGGGTCCCCAGAGATATCAGTGTATGGGGCCCCAAGATTTTTGTTGCTGGCCCTGCTGCCATGTTACAGGCTGTGTTTGAAAAATTATAGGAGCTGATTGGTTGTTAGTTTATTACTCTCCACTTTAGCACTTTTTAAGACTTAGTACATTTAGCCCGTACCTGAAAATCTAGTCACAGGACAGCATTTTTTCCATCGAACCTGCCTAGTATATTATGTTATATGTGGGGGCTCCACTTGGTGCAGACAAGACTTTTGAGGGACAGCACCAAATAGCCAGATTCCCCATTTTAGGCCAGGATTCAATTATTCACAGTAGATTACAGCGGATTAATTGATCCCTGGGGCTATCCAATTAGCTCAAAGGCAGGAATTTTTAGAGATTTTTTTTCACCTACCCCAGCAGGTCGAACCCTCCAATACCTAGTGGGTCAACGGGTGTCGCAACCCTGTTAATGCACAAATCTGTGAATTTATCATGGATTTTATGTGTAAACTCCCATTAAGGCATGTTCAAACCTGTTAACACATTAAGTTAACAGGGGTTAATAAGGTGATCGGCAAAGAAAGGGAGCGCAAGTGGATAACCCGGAAATTAAAGCCCGATGCTTCCTCCCATTTTTACCCACAGTACATTACTGTCCAGGTTGGTGAACTTCGTCCAGCTACTGTACTATATAGTCACCATGGCCCTCATTCCGAGTTGTTCGCTCTGTATTTTTCATCGCATCGCAGTGAAAATCCGCTTAGTACGCATGCGCAATGTTCGCACTGCGACTGCGCCAAGTAACTTTACTATGAAGAAAGTATTTTTACTCACGGCTTTTTCTTCGCTCCGGCGATCGTAATGTGATTGACAGGAAATGGGTGTTACTGGGCGGAAACACGGCGTTTCAGGGGCGTGTGGCTGAAAACGCTACCGTTTCCGGAAAAAACGCAGGAGTGGCCGGGGAAACGGTGGGAGTGCCTGGGCGAACGCTGGGTGTGTTTGTGACGTCAACCAGGAACGACAAGCACTGAAATGATCGCACAGGCAGAGTAAGTCTGGAGCTACTCTGAAACTGCTAAGTAGTTAGTAATCGCAATATTGCGAATACATCGGTCGCAATTTTAAGAAGCTAAGATTCACTCCCAGTAGGCGGCGGCTTAGCGTGTGTAACTCTGCTAAATTCGCCTTGCGACCGATCAACTCGGAATGAGGGCCCATATTTGTTGCACATTTATAAAAAGTTAAGGCATATTCTGAGTAGAAATGTATAAACTGCCCCTTAAAAATAAAACTTAAAAAAAAAGTGAAAAAAATAGTAAGTACATTAATTTGCTTTGACTAAAACATTTCTATATACTGTAGTTTTAATTTATTTGCGTTTATATTTTAAATGCATGAGATCAGTGTGCGTGTCTGATGAGGTGATTTGTTTTTATAATGGGAGCTGAACAAAAACTCAATTTTCTGTGTTGATTTTAGATTGTTTTACACGTTACACAAATAATTCTTATTAGTGGTAACTTAAACAAAAGTCTTTAGTTCTGATAAAAAGGGTATATAAACAAAAGCGCCAAGTACATTTATCATGGAGACAGATATCCATTAGATAATAAGCTCCCTTACTCCAGTTTATTATTTTCTCTTCAGCAATAAAAGAAACATTTATGTATTTCTCAGTTTCTCTATTCCATGGGGACTGATTCTCTGACGATTGATGGAAGATGGATTGGCGAAGTGAGCATTTAATACTCTTCTATACACAAACACGTGTTTCCCATTCATGCCCAGACTGACCTATTTAGGGCTTATTCGCACAGGCGTATTGCCAGGTGTGAGATGGACACAGCCTGAAATGGAAAGTAAAGCATCTTTGGTGCATGTTCCATTGTGTGTTATGCCAATGTGAATGAGGGTTTAGCGAAAGGAAAGTGATATTTTACGTTCATGAATTCCAGATTAGTGTCAGTGTTTGAGAATGTAACAGATTTACATAATGCTTGGGGGTACCCAGCATTTCAAAAATCCGTAACACACAGAAGGGCCATGTCAAATCATTATAGAGCTAACTACCTGGAAGGAGGTGAATAAATATATAAAGAACGTACTACATGTGAGGAACACATGTCCTGAGGGTACTGTTATATTATTACCTTAGGCTGTGGGCACATCTTTTTTCCTGACACTGGGGGGTATATTTACTAAGCTCCCGATTTTGACCGATTTGGTGTTTTTTCATCAAAGTGTCATCTCGGGAATTTACTAAACTCAAATCTCGGCAGTGATGAGGGCATTCGTATTTTTTTTTAAGGCAAAGAAAAAAAATACGAATGAATACACCATCGGTCAAACTCGGCTGTTATTTCATACAACACGGTAATTTATCAAAAATTCGTATTTGTATTTTTCACCGTCAAAGGTCCATTACGTTTGTGTTACAGATCGGATCGTAAAAAAATACGTTGAAAAAATAGACCTGCTTTTGAAAAGCGTGTTTACATGTGTTGCACCCTCACCAAAAAGTACACATATAATTGTGATGCTTTAAAAGGTCAATAAGTACATAATTATCATCTCACTCTCAGAAATGGTAGAAATAACGAGTATTCACAAATTTTTATTTTTAAAACCAAAAATATGTTTATTAAAGTGTGAACTCAGTGTGTACATTGCAAACTTAGACAGTGTTAACCCACGTACGCATCTGCCTTCTGCAGAGGCTGCCTTTATTTTTTACGTGTAGCCTTGGAGGCTTCAGAGGCGGAGCCAGGTGCATTAGCTCTTGATCTGCTTGACCTCCTTATTGGGGAGGTCACTGGGGTATTTATTGGGGTAGTAGTTCCAGAGCTAGTGCTCACTTGTTGGGAGTGTAAAACAGTTATGTTGTAGCATTTAATTGATTATTGAAGGCCGTGTTATTGTCTATAATTCTACCAAGGCTTTCAGTCAGGCTATTGTTCCTTTCTAGGAGATGCAGGTAGCTTTGGTGTAGCCTCATTTGTTCATCCATAATTCGCTGTAAAGTGGTCATGGTGCTGTTTTGTGCCCGCATTTGCTCCAGACAAGTCGCGACACGACTGGTTTCCAAATGTTCTCTGCTGAGATTTCGACTTATGCGTGGCATGTAATGTGGCAGACTTGCCAGCAGCTGATTTTGTCTTTGGAGAAACTCTGAATTGAGCCTCTGGTGGTTTGCCCAGCTGGCCCAAAATGTCTGCTCTTCAGTTTGAGCCAGTGGTGTACTTGGGCTCATTATTGGTTGTGGACTTGTTTGTTGTGGAGGCGGCTCCACAGGTACCGTGCTAGGTGGCGTTGTCTGTAATGGGCGGTGATCCAGAACAAACGTGGCATCAGTTTGTAGTGTCTGCTGGTCCATGGGCATGGTGTCATCATCTGTGTGTGGTATAATTATACAACATTGTAGTAATATGCCACATGTATTTTAGACTTGTATCATATAGCATTGCATTTATTAAGCTGCTTGATAAATATTAACACACATATGTTTCTAACATAAGGCACAACAAATATATTTCTTAACGGAAGACCGTATTTTTGTTTAGGTACGTTGTTTTTAATCAATAAAAAACATTATTCAATCAGGAATAGGAAATAATTCAATCATGTAAAAACCCTGTTGAAGTAAGATGAGGCAGAACACACAATATGAAGGCAATAGTAGACCAACAGAGTTATTGTTGATGTGTTTTTGGAAAGGTCGCAGGAGCAGGGACTTCTTTCCTCATGTTCCTTTTATTTTATTATTTACACTATCTTATACTCCATACTCCCTTTGATGGCGACCGAACACCGGTTTTTGTATACGTGTCCTATTTTTTACTGTAGTATAACTGTGTTTTTATATTTTTGAAATTTTATTATGTACTGTGTAATGTATTTTCCAGAACCCTTGTGCCGCCATATAAATCAAGGATCATATTAATAATAAGATTAACCCCCAATAAGCAAGGTTTCTCATGTGCTGATGCTTGCCCAGCAGATTATGGTGTGTACTTTAGTAAGCATTATATTACTGTATACCTCAAGTGTACACACATATAGTTTGTTTGCTTTAGTGAGGAGGTGTTTATCCCTTTACATTAATGGTATTGTTTTTTGCAATACTAATTGTACTGACATTGCATTACTGTGTGTGTTTGTTTACTTGTCATAATTGTCTAAAGTACACTGTGTTTGTAAGTGGTGAGATATGTTTTTTTAAGGACTCACCAGCCAGATGAGGGGATTCTTCTTCCCATGTTGGGGAAGGTGCTAGTAAATCTGATGGTGGCCTTGAGGACACAGTAGAGATGCGTCTGTTAGGGGGAGATGCAGATGTGTGCCTCGGGAGATCTGAGCGTGGTCTTTTCAATGCCACGTGTTTGCAGCTGGATGTTGGTTGTCCTGTGCGCTTTTGCAGCATATGGTGTGGCCTGGATGGGCCTATGGAAAAGCGTAATATATTAGTGTTTTTTCCTAAATAGATTTTGGAGCAAAAAACCCATAAAGGATAGTTTACCTGTAGCAGCAGCAAGCTCCTGTGCAACATTTGGCCTGCTACTACGGTCTGCTCTTCTTTGTGACACTGAAAAAAGATTAGCATTATGGTGTTAATGTTATGAAAAATACTTAAAACATGATAATCGACATTAGCCATGTAGCCATATGGAAATGGCAAACAATACCTGTGTTTTGACAATTGATAATAAAAATAGCCCTGCATATATTGTTGGCAGCAAGGACAGATATAATATACATCAAAAACTACAACCACATGGCCACACCTGCTTACTTTTCTTTAACAAACCTATGCTTACAACATAGATGTTTGCCACAAACAAGGAATGTGCACTAAAACACTACATAACAAATTCTAAAATAAAATACCACATATGCTAACAAATTATTAGAGATGAGCGGGTTCGGTTTCTCTGAATCCGAACCCGCACGAACTTCATGTTTTTTTTCACGGGTCCGAGCGACTCGGATCTTCCCGCCTTGCTCGGTTAACCCGAGCGCGCCCGAACGTCATCATGACGCTGTCGGATTCTCGCGAGACTCGGATTCTATATAAGGAGCCGCGCGTCGCCGCCATTTTCACACGTGCATTGAGATTGATAGGGAGAGGACGTGGCTGGCGTCCTCTCCATTTAGATTAGGAGAGAGAGAGAGAGATTGACCTGAGGCTGATACTGTAGAAGAGAGTGCAGAGTTTAGTGACTGACCACAGTGACCACCAGCAGTGCAGTTGTTTTATTTAATATATCCGTTCTCTGCCTGAAAAAAACGGTACACACAGTGACTCAGTCACATACCATATCTGTGTGCACTGCTCAGCCCAGTGTGCTGCATGCCTGCATCATCTATGTATATATTATATATCTGACTGTGCTCAGCTCACACAGCTTATAATTGTGGGGGAGACTGGGGAGCACTGCAGTGCCAGTTATAGGTTATAGCAGGAGCCAGGAGTACAAGACAGTCACATACCATATCTGTGTGCACTGCTCAGCCCAGTGTGCTGCATCATCTATGTATATATTATATATCTGACTGTGCTCAGCTCACACAGCTTATAATTGTGGGGGAGACTGGGGAGCACTGCAGTGCCAGTTATAGGTTATAGCAGGAGCCAGGAGTACATATTATATTAAAATTAAACAGTGCACACTTTTGCTGCAGGAGTGCCACTGCCAGTGTGACTGACCAGTGACCTGACCACACTGACCACCAGTATAGTTAGTAGTATACTATATTGTGATTGCCTGAAAAAGTTAAACACTCGTCGTGTGACTTCACTTGTGTGGTGTTTTTTTTTTTATTCTATAAAAAACTCATTCTGCTGACAGACAGTGTCCAGCAGGTCCGTCATTATATAATATATATACCTGTCCGGCTGCAGTAGTGATATATATATATTTTTTATATCATTATTTATCATCCAGTCGCAGCAGACACAGTACGGTAGTTCACGGCTGTAGCTACCTCTGTGTCGGCACTCGGCAGTCCATCCATAATTGTATACCACCTACCCGTGGGTTTTTTTTCTTTCTTCTATATACATACATACTACTACATCTCTTTATCAACCAGTCTATATTAGCAGCAGACACAGTACAGTACGGTAGTTCACGGCTGTGGCTACCTCTGTGTCGGCACTCGGCAGTCCGTCCATAATTGTATACCACCTAACCGTGGTTTTTTTTTCTTTCTTCTTTATACATACATACTACGACATCTCTTTATCAACCAGTCTATATTAGCAGCAGACACAGTACAGTACGGTAGTTCACGGCTGTGGCTACCTCTGTGTCGGCACTCGGCAGTCCGTCCATAATTGTATACCACCTAACCGTGGTTTTTTTTTCTTTCTTCTTCATACATACATACTACGACATCTCTTTATCAACCAGTCTATATTAGCAGCAGACACAGTACAGTACGGTAGTTCACGGCTGTGGCTACCTCTGTGTCGGCACTCGGCAGTCCGTCCATAATTGTATACCACCTAACCGTGGTTTTTTTTTCTTTCTTCTTTATACATACATACTACGACATCTCTTTATCAACCAGTCTATATTAGCAGCAGACACAGTACAGTACGGTAGTTCACGGCTGTGGCTACCTCTGTGTCGGCACTCGGCAGTCCGTCCATAATTGTATACCACCTAACCGTGGTTTTTTTTTCTTTCTTCTTCATACATACATACTACGACATCTCTTTATCAACCAGTCTATATTAGCAGCAGACACAGTACAGTACGGTAGTTCACGGCTGTGGCTACCTCTGTGTCGGCACTCGGCAGTCCGTCCATAATTGTATACCACCTACCCGTGGTTTTTTTTTCTTTCTTCTTTATACATACATACTACTACATCTCTTTATCAACCAGTCTATATTAGCAGCAGACACAGTACAGTACGGTAGTTCACGGCTGTGGCTACCTCTGTGTCGGCACTCGGCAGTCCGTCCATAATTGTATACCACCTACCCGTGGTTTTTTTTTCTTTCTTCTTCATACATACATACTACGACATCTCTTTATCAACCAGTCTATATTAGCAGCAGACACAGTACAGTACGGTAGTTCACGGCTGTGGCTACCTCTGTGTCGGCACTCGGCAGTCCGTCCATAATTGTATACCACCTAACCGTGGTTTTTTTTTCTTTCTTCTTCATACATACATGCTACGACATCTCTTTATCAACCAGTCTATATTAGCAGCAGACACAGTACGGTAGTTCACGGCTGTAGCTACCTCTGTGTCGGCACTCGGCAGTCCGTCCATAATTGTATACTAGTATCCATCCATCTCCATTGTTTACCTGAGGTGCCTTTTAGTTGTGCCTATTAAAATATGGAGAACAAAAATGTTGAGGTTCCAAAATTAGGGAAAGATCAAGATCCACTTCCACCTCGTGCTGAAGCTGCTGCCACTAGTCATGGCCGAGACGATGAAATGCCAGCAACGTCGTCTGCCAAGGCCGATGCCCAATGTCATAGTACAGAGCATGTCAAATCCAAAACACCAAATATCAGTAAAAAAAGGACTCCAAAACCTAAAATAAAATTGTCGGAGGAGAAGCGTAAACTTGCCAATATGCCATTTACCACACGGAGTGGCAAAGAACGGATGAGGCCCTGGCCTATGTTCATGGCTAGTGGTTCAGCTTCACATGAGGATGGAGGCACTCAGCCTCTCGCTAGAAAAATGAAAAGACTCAAGCTGGCAAAAGCAGTAGCACCGCAAAGAACTGTGCGTTCTTCGAAATCCCAAATCCACAAGGAGAGTCCAATTGTGTCGGTTGCGATGCCTGACCTTCCCAACACTGGACGTGAAGAGCATGCGCCTTCCACCATTTGCACGCCCCCTGCAAGTGCTGGAAGGAGCACCCGCAGTCCAGTTCCTGATAGTCAGATTGAAGATGTCAGTGTTGAAGTACACCAGGATGAGGAGGATATGGGTGTTGCTGGCGCTGGGGAGGAAATTGACCAGGAGGATTCTGATGGTGAGGTGGTTTGTTTAAGTCAGGCACCCGGGGAGACACCTGTTGTCCGTGGGAGGAATATGGCCGTTGACATGCCTGGTGAAAATACCAAAAAAATCAGCTCTTCGGTGTGGAACTATTTCAACAGTAATGCGGACAACAGGTGTCAAGCCGTGTGTTCCCTTTGTCAAGCTGTAATAAGTAGGGGTAAGGACGTTAACCACCTCGGAACATCCTCCCTTATACGTCACCTGCAGCGCATTCATAATAAGTCAGTGACAAGTTCAAAAACTTTGGGTGACAGCGGAAGCAGTCCACTGACCAGTAAATCCCTTCCTCTTGTAACCAAGCTCACGCAAACCACCCCACCAACTCCCTCAGTGTCAATTTCCTCCTTCCCCAGGAATGCCAATAGTCCTGCAGGCAATGTCACTGGCAATTCTGACGAGTCCTCTCCTGCCTGGGATTCCTCCGATGCATCCTTGCGTGTAACGCCTACTGCTGCTGGCGCTGCTGTTGTTGCTGCTGGGAGTCGATGGTCATCCCAGAGGGGAAGTCGTAAGCCCACTTGTACTACTTCCAGTAAGCAATTGACTGTTCAACAGTCCTTTGCAAGGAAGATGAAATATCACAGCAGTCATCCTGCTGCAAAGCGGATAACTGAGGCCTTGACAACTATGTTGGTGTTAGACGTACGTCCGGTATCCGCCGTTAGTTCACAGGGAACAAGACAATTTATTGAGGCAGTGTGCCCCCGTTACCAAATACCATCTAGGTTCCACTTCTCTAGGCAGGCGATACCGAGAATGTACACGGACGTCAGAAAAAGACTCACCAGTGTCCTAAAAAATGCAGTTGTACCCAATGTCCACTTAACCACGGACATGTGGACAAGTGGAGCAGGGCAGGGTCAGGACTATATGACTGTGACAGCCCACTGGGTAGATGTATGGACTCCCGCCGCAAGAACAGCAGCGGCGGCACCAGTAGCAGCATCTCGCAAACGCCAACTCTTTCCTAGGCAGGCTACGCTTTGTATCACCGGTTTCCAGAATACGCACACAGCTGAAAACCTCTTACGGCAACTGAGGAAGATCATCGCGGAATGGCTTACCCCAATTGGACTCTCCTGTGGATTTGTGGCATCGGACAACGCCAGCAATATTGTGTGTGCATTAAATATGGGCAAATTCCAGCACGTCCCATGTTTTGCACATACCTTGAATTTGGTGGTGCAGAATTATTTAATAAACGACAGGGGCGTGCAAGAGATGCTGTCGGTGGCCAGAAAAATTGCGGGACACTTTCGGCGTACAGGCACCACGTACAGAAGACTGGAGCACCACCAAAAACTACTGAACCTGCCCTGCCATCATCTGAAGCAAGAAGTGGTAACGAGGTGGAATTCAACCCTCTATATGCTTCAGAGGTTGGAGGAGCAGCAAAAGGCCATTCAAGCCTATACAATTGAGCACGATATAGGAGGTGGAATGCACCTGTCTCAAGCGCAGTGGAGAATGATTTCAACGTTGTGCAAGGTTCTGATGCCCTTTGAACTTGCCACACGTGAAGTCAGTTCAGACACTGCCAGCCTGAGTCAGGTCATTCCCCTCATCAGGCTTTTGCAGAAGAAGCTGGAGACATTGAAGGAGGAGCTAACACGGAGCGATTCCGCTAGGCATGTGGGACTTGTGGATGGAGCCCTTAATTCGCTTAACAAGGATTCACGGGTGGTCAATCTGTTGAAATCAGAGCACTACATTTTGGCCACCGTGCTCGATCCTAGATTTAAAGCCTACCTTGGATCTCTCTTTCCGGCAGACACAAGTCTGCTGGGGTTGAAAGACCTGCTGGTGAGAAAATTGTCAAGTCAAGCGGAACGCGACCTGTCAACATCTCCTCCTTCACATTCTCCCGCAACTGGGGGTGCGAGGAAAAGGCTCAGAATTCCGAGCCCACCCGCTGGCGGTGATGCAGGGCAGTCTGGAGCGACTGCTGATGCTGACATCTGGTCCGGACTGAAGGACCTGACAACGATTACGGACATGTCGTCTACTGTCACTGCATATGATTCTCTCACCATTGAAAGAATGGTGGAGGATTATATGAGTGACCGCATCCAAGTAGGCACGTCACACAGTCCATACTTATACTGGCAGGAAAAAGAGGCAATTTGGAGGCCATTGCACAAACTGGCTTTATTCTACCTAAGTTGCCCTCCCACAAGTGTGTACTCCGAAAGAGTGTTTAGTGCCGCCGCTCACCTTGTCAGCAATCGGCGTACGAGGTTACATCCAGAAAATGTGGAGAAGATGATGTTCATTAAAATGAATTATAATCAATTTCTCCGCGGAGACATTGACCAGCAGCAATTGCCTCCACAAAGTACACAGGGAGCTGAGATGGTGGATTCCAGTGGGGACGAATTGATAATCTGTGAGGAGGGGGATGTACACGGTGATATATCGGAGGGTGATGATGAGGTGGACATCTTGCCTCTGTAGAGCCAGTTTGTGCAAGGAGAGATTAATTGCTTCTTTTTTGGGGGGGTCCAAACCAACCCGTCATATCAGTCACAGTCGTGTGGCAGACCCTGTCACTGAAATGATGGGTTGGTTAAAGTGTGCATGTCCTGTTTTGTTTATACAACATAAGGGTGGGTGGGAGGGCCCAAGGACAATTCCATCTTGCACCTCTTTTTTCTTTTATTTTTCTTTGCGTCATGTGCTGTTTGGGGAGGGTTTTTTGGAAGGGACATCCTGCGTGACACTGCAGTGCCACTCCTAAATGGGCCCGGTGTTTGTGTCGGCCACTAGGGTCGCTAATCTTACTCACACAGTCAGCTACCTCATTGCGCCTCTTTTTTTCTTTGCGTCATGTGCTGATTGGGGAGGGTTTTTTGGAAGGGATATCCTGCGTGACACTGCAGTGCCACTCCTAAATGGGCCCGGTGTTTGTGTCGGCCACTAGGGTCGCTAATCTTACTCACACAGTCAGCTACCTCATTGCGCCTCTTTTTTTCTTTGCGTCATGTGCTGATTGGGGAGGGTTTTTTGGAAGGGACATCCTGCGTGACACTGCAGTGCCACTCCTAAATGGGCCCGGTGTTTGTGTCGGCCACTAGGGTCGCTAATCTTACACAGTCAGCTACCTCATTGCGCCTCTTTTTTTCTTTGCGTCATGTGCTGATTGGGGAGGGTTTTTTGGAAGGGACATCCTGCGTGACACTGCAGTGCCACTCCTAAATGGGCCCGGTGTTTGTGTCGGCCACTAGGGTCGCTAATCTTACTCACACAGTCAGCTACCTCATTGCGCCTCTTTTTTTCTTTGCGTCATGTGCTGATTGGGGAGGGTTTTTTGGAAGGGACATCCTGCGTGACACTGCAGTGCCACTCCTAAATGGGCCCGGTGTTTGTGTCGGCCACTAGGGTCGCTAATCTTACTCACACAGTCAGCTACCTCATTGCGCCTCTTTTTTTCTTTGCGTCATGTGCTGATTGGGGAGGGTTTTTTGGAAGGGACATCCTGCGTGACACTGCAGTGCCACTCCTAAATGGGCCCGGTGTTTGTGTCGGCCACTAGGGTCGCTAATCTTACTCACACAGTCAGCTACCTCATTGCGCCTCTTTTTTTCTTTGCGTCATGTGCTGATTGGGGAGGGTTTTTTGGAAGGGACATCCTGCGTGACACTGCAGTGCCACTCCTAAATGGGCCCGGTGTTTGTGTCGGCCACTAGGGTCGCTTATCTTACTCACACAGTCAGCTACCTCATTGCGCCTCTTTTTTTCTTTGCGTCATGTGCTGATTGGGGAGGGTTTTTTGGAAGGGACATCCTGCGTGACACTGCAGTGCCACTCCTAGATGGGCCAGGTGTTTGTGTCGGCCACTAGTGTCGCTTAGCTTAGTCATCCAGCGACCTTGGTGCAAATTTTAGGACTAAAAATAATATTGTGAGGTGTGAGGTATTCAGAATAGACTGAAAATGAGTGGAAATTATGGTTTTTGAGGTTAATAATAATATGGGATCAAAATGACCCCCAAATTCTATGATTTAAGCTGTTTTTTAGTGTTTTTTTAAAAAAACACCCGAATCCAAAACACACCCGAATCCGACAAAAAAAATTCGGTGAGGTTTTGCCAAAACGCGGTCGAACCCAAAACACGGCCGCGGAACCGAACCCAAAACCAAAACACAAAACCCGAAAAATTTCAGGCGCTCATCTCTACAAATTATACAAACAGTAGAAAGTACAAAAATAAGCTTCTACCAAAAAACCATCATGCTACTGAAATAACGGGTGTAGTACTGCTGACCGGCGGTCAGGAGACCGCCGGTCAGCTTACCGACGCCAGTATCCCGGCAGCATACGGACGCCGGGATCCCGGCGGGGAGGGGCGAGTGCAGCAAGCCCCTTGCGGGCTAGGTGGCGACCTGCGGTCGCCACGGGTTCTTTTCCCACTCTATGGGTGTCGTGGACACCCACGAGTGGAAATAGTCCCTGTTTGTCGGCATGCCGACCATCGGGATAGTGAGCCGTCGGGCTGGTGGAGGAGGTCATGTGACTGTCGGTCAGCTGACCGGCGGTCACATGAATACCACCCGAAATAACAACCCATGATAAGCACATTCTACATAAATGCATAAAGATAATGGTTACAACTAGGAACAGAACGTTTTACACACATCACTACTTAAACAATTTATACCAGACAACGTTAGCCAATATTAATCGGTGTAATCCTAAAACTATAAAACTGGGAACATATAAATTCACATAATGACCAGGGCCGAAACTAGGCACCCGGGGCAAGGCAGAAATTTAGCGCCCCACCATTCAACTATGTAAAGAACAAAGTATTTAATAAGAATATTTCATTCATTCAGATCTAGGATGTGTTATTTTAGTGTTCCCTTTATTTTTTGAGCAGTGTATATATAATTATATATATATATATATATATATATATATATACATATATATACATACATACACACAAGTGCAGTCAGCAGCACTCTTCTCCTAAATACAAACAGCATGATAGCCGATGCCTTTCATGAGAAACACACAGGGTCCCCATATATAAATGAACTGTCAGCGGCACTCACAGCATCAAAGAAGGAGACAAGACTGTGTCTAATAGTCAATGTTTCAATTTTATATTATAACATTTTCGTCAGGACAATGCAATGTGAGCAAAAACATACCTTTATACCCGCCAGACCGTTCGTGGCACTCAGTGTCCGCCGCACCCGTTCAGTGAAGATGATGTCATCACGGGACGCTGGACGTGGCGTCACGGAGAATCTCGCCTGGTAAATAAATAAATAAATAAATAAAAATAAAGCAAAAATACAAGATATAAAAATAAATTCCAAGGGAATATATATATTTATTTATTTATTTTTAAACACACAGTATATGTATATATATATATATATATATATATATATATACCGACACACACACACACACACACACAGCAGACACAGTATAAGCATATATTTATTTATTTATTTATTAACAGTTTCTTATATAGCGCAGCATATTCCGTTGCGCTTTACAATTAGAACAACAGTAATAGAACAAAACTGGGTAAAAACAGACAGACATAGAGGTAGGAAGGCCCTGCTCGCAAGCTTACAATCTATAGGGAAATAGGCATAGATACACAAGGATAGATGCTACCTATTGCATAATGGTCCACCAGATTGCTAGGTTCTTAATGGGTTGTATGATGATACCCCACAAAGTTATCCAAGTGTCAGGAGGGTGTGAGACTAAAGAAAGAAAAGATATGTGATGTTATGAATACTCTACAGAATATATATGCTCTATACATATATTGCACAGGCTGCTCCTCCTGCCTGGACTCCCCCCTCACACAATGCCCGCTTGCCTTAGCCCAGAGTGGGGAGTTCGTTGAACTTGTCGCTGGCTTGTCTTCTCTCAGCGTCCCTCCGGAGGCACAGGCAGGCAGGCAGCTGGGCTGGAGCCAGGTTTGCAGAAGGCGCTGCCAGGCCGGAATACAGAGGTCACCTGCAACAGCGTCGGGACCGCGGCGCCTCCGTACTCAGCTGCAGGACATGATCGTGGTGGCCGAGTGTTGGACAAGCAGGGAGACGTGCAGCAGCGGCGGCACCGCGCCGGTCACTCAGTTGACGGAGATGATCGCGGCGGGCGGGAGTTAGAGAAGCAGCTGACAGACAGGTAGAGGTCCCTGCGCCCCCGGAAATCCGGCGCCCGGGGCGCGTGACCCCTTAGCCCCCCCCCCCCTAGTTTCGGCCCTGCAATGACACTATGGTCTGATCCCCATGTGCCACACATTTTAACATATTTTTCATAAGAAAAATGCTGTAAAAAAAAAATAAAAAAATTACACACTAAAATATCATATGTAATTAATTCTACATATCCCTCACACACAAAAACATTAAAACAACACATCATGAAACCAACACATATGTAAAACACTATTAACAGTTTTGTAATCATTGGAACACATTTATAAAAAAAAACACCTAAGAATAAACAAAACAATACTCACCATCCTTCCTGGAGTGATCAGAATCGGCCACATAAGTGGCCCCAACAACTTCGTGTGGAATTATGCGCCGCATGGGCTCCTCCCACTCAGCATATGTGGCAATGAAAGGATGGCCACCCCCAGTTTGTCGGGCTGACTTTGCCTCCTTGGCCATCTTTGCCTTTACACGCCTCTTTATGTAATAAAATCGCTTTCGACAAGTGTCCTCAGTCCGCCTCACCACACCCTCGCAGTTCACTGCCAAAATTACTTTACCCCACAACACAGACTTGCTGCCAGATGACACCTTGGAGGCGTGAGGGCCAAACAGGTGGTGATGATGCCGCATTAACTCATTCACCAATGCCACATTTTCTGCGTGACTAAATTTAACATTTCTGCCTGTCTTCGTAGTGGTGCGTGGCTGCGGAGCTGCATCATCATCACTCTCACTCTCACTGGAGGCCACAGCAGCAACCTCACCCTCCTCCTCCGCCTCACTAACCTCCTCCCTCTCACTCACCTCCTCCACCTCACTCACCTCCTCCCTCTCACTCATCTCCTCCACATCACTCACCTCCTCCCTCTCACTCACCTCCTCCACCTCACTCACCTCTGACTGGGATATAATATACAGTAACAACAATTAACACAGAGAAAAAAACACACAACACACTCCTCCTCTACCACTACACACCACACAGCAAACACACACACCAACACACACAATAACAAGAGACTTAAAATAAAATTTACAAACACTAAAAATTAGACAAACTTTGAAAAAAATACAATACAATACTCACAAGACTTTTCACACACACAATACAGCAATCACCAATCAATTTCTCACTCCAAAAACGCAATCCAACTCTCCACAAAATAACACCACTTCCTCTCACCTCTCCTCTAGCTAAACCCATGAAGTCCGGCCGGTTTAGGGCGGTTTTATAATAATCAGCAGACACTCCTTCAACACAAACAGAACCAATCACGTTTGAGTGTCAAAAACGGAAGCCGGGAAAAAACGCGGTCGTGAAGTACATTAAAACACTGCCGCGAAGGACAAATACGAATCCGTAATCAAAATCTAGATAGTACGGCCGCAAACATAAAACACGACCGTAAAATGAGGCAAAATAATATGAAACAAATCAACATCGGAAAATACAACATAAGCCAACTCGGCAGCTTAGTAAATTATGTAAAGTTGCAAAAAAACACGAACGATGTCATTTGAGTTTAATCTCCCTTCAAATCACTACAAATACGAACATTAGTAAATATACCCCTGAGTGTGTTACTCAATTTAATGTCTTATTGCTTTATGGAATCTTATTTATGAATATTAATATTCAATATAACATATATGGTTATTAATATATGGATATATTTAAATTAATATGCGTTATCATATATATCTGCAAATATATTATGTCAGGCTTACAAATTAATTGGCTGATAAATATATGCAGTCCTTATATATATATGACTTATGAAATTATGAAGTTAAGATTCCTTAAAGAGAGTTCAAGCTTGAATATTACCGCTCTTTTTATATGATTCTTTATTTACAGGCAGATCAAATCGTACAGAATAAGATATACACAGTAGTGATATATATACTAATTATAATTATATTAAGCTATGCTATGTTTCCTTCGTTACATAACATAAAACAACATGACATAAGTTTCACAAACAGTTTCAATTATTATCATATTTATACTTGCAAGTTAAAGATTGCCATCCCAAGAATCATTCCTTCTGCATGTTCTCCATGACTTCTCCTCCTGACTGACTTCCTTCCTTCTCCTTCTTCTTCTCCCTCTCCCTCTTCCTTCTAACTCCTAACTACAAGTCTGGTCCTTTTATCTCATATTTTACCAATTCAAACTATCATATTCTCATAGTTTCCAATGGAATAGGTAATTATAGGTTTGTCAGATTCCAAGGTGTAATAAAACAAACATTGAACTGGGCTGTCGTGTCCTGTTCACGGAGGCATGGTGTCATAAAAGTGTGGTGTCCACACTGCCTTAAGCAAGTATAGTATTGTAAAATCTGGAATGTCTTTTCATCCAAAGTTCTGTTGTATTGACAAGTTTTCCTGGGGTCGGTTACACAATGTTTTATCAATGGATGTGATCTCTTTTCATAGTAGTTAATTTATACTCCCTAGCTTTTAACCTTCACTGGACAATAGACAAACCAGTAGATTCTGATCTACTGTAAGCACACCTGTGAATTCCAATGACCAACAGAGCTCTGTCACATACCTATTATCATTTATGGCCTAATACCTTTTCTCTACAATGACTCTTGATCTTACTGTAACCTCTCTGGCTTTATTTATGACTAGAGCAGAATAAACCTGTTCCCTACACTATTTTTTACCATCTTGCCGTAAAACACAAATATACAGTATATCTATATAAACACATACACAAACCTAATTTCTTAAATCAGCTAAACATTACCTCATACATTCAAACTTATTTCATATCTATTCCTTACTATATATATCCACTATACTGTCCACTATGGTAACATCGCCTATTTATAATGAATTATATTTTGATTCAGACAACATCTATTGCCCTAATATTAGACTAAGTGCAGACAATTACCTATAAGGCAACAGTCGCCCCCTTGTGGCCATGAGAAATTATTTTGATTGGCCACACATTAAACTAGCGTAATTGCTTCCAAATACATTTCAAAATTTCTTCAAAACATAACTTTTGTTGTAACCATAATATATACCATAAGTGTAATAATAATAACCATTATGATTTTTAAAAATCTCTAAAAATTCTTAGCTTACCTAACCTTATTCTACTTTTTAACTAAAGCAGACCAAGACTGAGGTTTTTATTCAGTATTCATGAGGAAAACTAATTTCTACAGACATTTGGAATACCATAGCCCAATTGTAGACCTTTTTTCTGTATCTGGATCAGTACGTTTGGACATTTTTGCTGTTCTTGGCTGTAGCAATTTACTGGTATAAGACTGTCATCTGCGTGGTTTGCTTGCAATTGGAGACGCCTTGCGTTTGCATTATGGAGGCAGTTGAAGTAGAATTCTTCATAGCAGCTGCTCCTTTGCTTGCCATTTCGCTGTTTGAGGCAGAGGGCTGTGTACATCGAGTGCTGTGTCTTGAACATTCAGTACTTGTGACGACCCTCAGTAATGGTCTTTAGCCTTGTGCGTCCTTTAAATGTTTTTCCAATGCCGCAGTTGTGACAAGTGTCCATATTGCTTTTGCACAAACAGGTTGTGATTTTGAATAGAACAGGCATATATGAAACAGTCTTTTTTTTTTCTCTTTCTTTCTTTCTTTCTTTCTTTGCTTGTTAATAGTAGGTCTTAATTGTCTTCGGGCAATAGTACCACAAATGGCTGCGAGTAGTACACCTACTCTGTTTACTGTATTTCCTCACTGAATAAATTACCATGCAGTCTTAAGTCTCCTTATTCTACCTTGAACCTATTTATACATCTCAATCTTAAATAAACTTATACCAGTTTAACCCATATAAAGGCGTTTTCTATCCTACCTATATTTTGACTAATAATTATTTAAAATGCTTTTGATGTGTATATAGTAACATCCTATCAATACAATAAATGAATATAATTTTGCTTCAAACAGATATTAAATATCATTTAGGAATGGCTTTAAATATATCTAATTCCATCCAATATTATTTTATATGCAGCCATGTGCATATACAGTTGACCCTGTTACGCTACAAATAATTCCCTTTGACTTGTTACAGTCTTTATTAAGAGAATTATTCATCCCACTTAATAATCTTGTCCCAATTTGTTATAACGCGGTATACCATCCTGTATTAGATATTTAATTACTTTTGAAGCTTTTACGAAGGAAGCATAGGTAGTATCTACTGTGTAATATATAAAAAAAACATAAAATATTTACAAGGTATATAATACAATGATATAAAATATATATCAGACAAATGTTTACATATATGTGATTAAGGTATATGAAGGGATGAGACAGTTCTGTATAATCACAGTGATGAGATGTGCTGTACACTGTTTTGGGAGTGTACATGTAGTTTGAAAGACAAGTAATGATTACTTGTGATGAAAAGGTTAATGAAAACATTCCCCTTTCTTGTGAAACTGGAAAACTCCTTGAGGATTTGTCCATATATCAGTCTTTAGGGATGCTATGTAGATTTTGCTGGATAGCAGCGATGAAAGGGTTAATGAAGACCTTTTCCCTTGTAAATTGGAGTCTTTTTGGAGTCTTGCACCATTCTGTATACAGGTTGCCAGGATTACTATGAATCAAACAAAAATACATACAATGAATATCACAGATATTTATACAGTGATTTAACATAGCTTGCTATGCATTCTGTCCTATCTGCTGCATGTTATCAGGTACAGAATTTACAAATGTGTCTTTAAAGATTGAAGAACAAACAAACAATTGTTTCTGGCCTGTGCCAATCTTTCCTGTCACATTGTGTGTCAATGACAGCACAATTGTCGCTGCAGATATGATGCTGGTTTAATTTGGAAACTGTGGCTGTTTGAACATCAAAGCAAACAATGGCTACATTGGATCTAACAAGTAAAGGAATGATACTACCGTATTCACTTGTGACCATACTCCCTTGTGATGCAGCCTGGGCCCAGACTGTCTTCAACCATAGCGTTTGCTGCTTGGCATGGCTCCTTAGTCTGGAAGAATCTTGGAGCTTCTGAAAAAACCTACTTTTGTGGGGAGAGAAACTTGTTAGACTTTGCCAAATATGTATTGCAGGTCCCAGGGCTTTCTGTCTTTCCACACCTGTAATAAAATGGTTATGGCACCAGGGCATAAAAACATTTTCATCCTGGTGATCCTTTTTGTCATTGTTAATTGGTGTGTGGTTTGCAGAATGACACTCTGCATGTGGTCTCTCTGAGAGCATGCAAACATTTGCACCATCACTAGATGTCTCTGAGTGTTGTGTGGGGGTTACAAAAGTTTGGGAACCTTGTTTGTAAACATGCATTCCTGAATTAATTTCATGGATTTCCCCTTTAAACATGTTTCCAGGTGAATACATTTCAAGGTTTGCAACTCTGGTTGCCATGGGAGTTTTCACCATGGGGAACTTCTCCACCCCTGTGTGCACTGTACTGCTGCTATCAGTGTTTAAATCTGCTGACAATTCACCTTTGCCTAAGGGCATAACAAATTCTTCATTTACATTGGGAACTCTGAGAGTGTATTCAGCAGAATACTCATAATCTGAATTACACTGATCTTCCCCCTTACTAGACACAGTATAGGGGACATCTCCTATTGCTACTACCTCCTTTACATTAATGTGCTGTCTGATGATAGACACATCCTGCACATTGCTACTTTCTTCCTTTACCAAAGAGGCTGTTCTGCTGGTGGTCTGTGTGACCATAGCAGACTCTGTGTGCTGCACATGGACAATGCTGTCCTGAGTCTCACCTACATCTACAATATTCTCCCTTGTACTTTCTTTTATCTCCTCCTGAGAGGTCATGACAGTTTGCTTACAATCTGCCAGGCTTTTTGCTTCTGCCCCAAACTTTTTCTGTTTATTTTTCTGTTTAAGGGACTTAAATAATGAATGCATTTTTGCATTAATGGTCAGGCACGCCTTACGAAGACGTGAACCTGATCCTTCTTTACATTTCTGTTTGGCTTCTAAAGCCGCAGTTCTGCGCATTTTTCCTAATGCTGCTGCAACTTTTTGCATATTTAACATTACAATGCTAAATTTATATATTCTTTGTTTTTAGTACTGAAGGTATCCTCTCCTTAAGATTGACCGGTGTCTTAAAGGTTAAACTCTAATACCTGGTACATTTATACATTTATTTGGAAATACTAATTTCCACTGTGCACATTTTCTATTCTAGGCCTTTAAATTCTTTATTCTCATTTGTAACCTATTCCACTGTGATCTTGTACTTTGCCAGCAGGCTTATAGCCATTGGTGCTGCTTCCTAATAGATATTATGTTAGTTAAAATAACGTATATTGCACTAACACATTTATCCTAGGTTATACAGAATACAAAATTGACATTACACAATGGTAATAAATTTTCATAGATACATCCCCACCGTGATTCTGCAGATTTGGTAGCCAGCTTATAGCATTTGCTACTCCTCATAAATATTATAAATCAGATAATCAGATTCAGTAATAACAAGTCCAATTCGTGGTCGCCAATATTGCTTTATGGAATCTTATTTATGAATATTAATATTCAATATAACATATATGGTTATTAATATATGGATATATTTAAATTAATATGCGTTATCATATATATCTGCAAATATATTATGTCAGGCTTACAAATTAATTGGCTGATAAATATATGCAGTCCTTATATATATATGACTTATGAAATTATGAAGTTAAGATTCCTTAAAGAGAGTTCAAGCTTGAATATTACCGCTCTTTTTATATGATTCTTTATTTACAGGCAGATCAAATCGTACAGAATAAGATATACACAGTAGTGATATATATACTAATTATAATTATATTAAGCTATGCTATGTTTCCTTCGTTACATAACATAAAACAACATGACATAAGTTTCACAAACAGTTTCAATTATTATCATATTTATACTTGCAAGTTAAAGATTGCCATCCCAAGAATCATTCCTTCTGCATGTTCTCCATGACTTCTCCTCCTGACTGACTTCCTTCCTTCTCCTTCTTCTTCTCCCTCTCCCTCTTCCTTCTAACTCCTAACTACAAGTCTGGTCCTTTTATCTCATATTTTACCAATTCAAACTATCATATTCTCATAGTTTCCAATGGAATAGGTAATTATAGGTTTGTCAGATTCCAAGGTGTAATAAAACAAACATTGAACTGGGCTGTCGTGTCCTGTTCACGGAGGCATGGTGTCATAAAAGTGTGGTGTCCACACTGCCTTAAGCAAGTATAGTATTGTAAAATCTGGAATGTCTTTTCATCCAAAGTTCTGTTGTATTGACAAGTTTTCCTGGGGTCGGTTACACAATGTTTTATCAATGGATGTGATCTCTTTTCATAGTAGTTAATTTATACTCCCTAGCTTTTAACCTTCACTGGACAATAGACAAACCAGTAGATTCTGATCTACTGTAAGCACACCTGTGAATTCCAATGACCAACAGAGCTCTGTCACATACCTATTATCATTTATGGCCTAATACCTTTTCTCTACAATGACTCTTGATCTTACTGTAACCTCTCTGGCCTTATTTATGACTAGAGCAGAATAAACCTGTTCCCTACACTATTTTTTACCATCTTGCCGTAAAACACAAATATACAGTATATCTATATAAACACATACACAAACCTAATTTCTTAAATCAGCTAAACATTACCTCATACATTCAAACTTATTTCATATCTATTCCTTACTATATATATCCACTATACTGTCCACTATGGTAACATCGCCTATTTATAATGAATTATATTTTGATTCAGACAACATCTATTGCCCTAATATTAGACTAAGTGCAGACAATTACCTATAAGGCAACAGTCTGGATAAAATTTCTGGTCACATTGCTATTTTTTGTAAGCACGTTTATACACATGCTATTTGCAATATTGCACTATTGTTGTTTTCCTACTTTCCTTACGGTCCATACACCGGGTTCCTGAGAGGGTTGGAGGAAGGACCATTAGAAGGAAAAGACCACACTACACGCTTGAATTTACCTTTGGTCTGGTACGCATACATTTTACTTCCTGTATTGGATATCATCTACACAGAAGGCGCAGAGTCCTACCCCCCTTTGTATATCTTTCTGTGGACTTTGAAATTGAGTCTACATTTGAGGACTTTTCTAGCAGCCCCTCCATTGGGGAAGTGTAATAAACTGTACTTGTTACACATATATATGTATACTACTGTTTATATAAGTCTTGCTATCTAGGTAGCAGCGCTAATTATATCACTACACACACACACACACACATATATATATATATATATATATATATATATATATTGTGACAAGAACACTGGGATAGTGTTTGAGGGCAGGTATGTTTGTCCCAGGTTCTTGTCTTACATGTATTAGAAAAATGAAAACTGCTAGGAATATGTTTTGTTTTGTTTTGTTAGAACCTTTTAAGTTTGTTGGAAAAGCTGAGTAAGGGCCCTGAAAGAGAGATGGGGCTAGTTCCAGACATTGGGCCCAGTTCGGGTCTTTGGCCTCACAGAAGGCTAATCAGGCTTTCAGCTGTGTAAGAGTGTTATAGAGCTGCTGGCCTGATTAGGGTGTGCAGACTGCCTGGGAAGACTGCAGGATCTCTGTGAGAGAAACACACTTCCTGATACAAGTGAGCTATACAGTGTTTACTGGAGAACTCTGTGTTTTTGATTAGTGATAGTTAGGAACATCTTGTGTTTAGTTAGTGCCGGACAGGCAAGGTATTTTCTTTTGCTGTTTGTTTTATTTTCTGTATAATAAAACTGTCTGGGGCCAGTTGTACCGGAAACTGGACTTGTGTGGTTCCTCAGCTGCTGCAGGCTGCCATTTATCCCAGGAAACGGCACCTTGTACCCTTACAGTGTTACAACATGGTGGAGAATGCGAGCATGCCGTTCTGTGCATAAGTGAAAGCAGCAGCTTTGTGAGGCCTGCAAAAAACGGTGGTTTATGCAGATACAGCCCAGTGTGAAGTTACTGAGACTCGCCCTGAGGATTTGATATATGTCCTGGGTGAAAGCAGCTACAAAGCCGCCTGAAAAATCTGTCGACATGGAGGAACTGCTTAAAGCCTTGCTGCAAGCTACAGCGGCTCAGCAGGAGGCCAACAGACAGCAGCAGGTGGCAATGGAGGAAAATAGGAGACAACAGCAGGCAGCTGTTGACGAACTTTACAGGCAACAGCGTCAGGATAGAGAGGCCTTAACAGAAGTGGTGCAGAGCCTTGCAGCCCGGATTGGAGATGTGGCCGTCGGTGCTCCGACCAGCTCTAGTTCTATACGGGCCAGTCACTTCCTGCAGAAAATGACAGAGGCTGATGATGTGGAGGCCTACCTGACCACGTTTGAAAGGACTGCCGAGCGTGAGAACTGGCCGAAAGCACAGTGGGCCAGTCTGCTGGCACCTTTTCTGTCAGGTGAGCCCCAAAAAGCGTACTTTGATTTAAGCCCTGCTGAGGCTCGGGACTATGATAAACTAAAGACTGAGATCCTGACCCGCCTGGGAGTCACGCTGTCAGTACGAGCACAACGGGTGCACCGTTGGGTGTACGCCATGGAGAAGCCTCCTCGCTCCCAGATGCATGACCTTATTCAGCTAACAAAAAAATGGTTACAGCCAGAGACATTAACTGGTCCCCAGATGGTTGAAAGAGTCGTCATGGACCGCTACTTGAGATCTTTGCCCATGGTCCTGCGCAAGTGGGTGAGCCATGGAAACCCAGGTACTGCTGACCAATTAGTGGACATGGTAGAGAGGTATTTGGCAGCAGAGGAACTACTGATGACCACCCAGCAACCCATAGATCCTCGACAGCGCCCTTCAGTAAAGACTGGTAAGACTGTTCCTTGGGAAAATGTTGCTGGGCGGATAAGAGAACGCAAGGCTGGAGAGACTGTAAACACTGGCCCTGGAGACAGGCCAATGGGGCTAGAACGGTCTATGCTGCCCAAACGGGTTGATAATCGTGTGGTTAAATGTTTTAGGTGTGGTATGCCAGGTCATGTTATTGCCAATTGCCCAGTCACGCAAGAACCCATGCAATGTGATGCTGCCTTTGAATGTTGCAGAATGTCTTTCTTTGCTAGGTTAGTCTGTACTGTAGTACCTTCACCTGAGCTGGAAAAACAAATGTGTGATGTGTTCTTAGAGGGTAACCGGGTAGAGGCCTTGCTAGATTCAGGAAGTTTAGTTACCCTCGTGAAAGCTGGGTTAGTGAACCCCTTAAAGGTCCAGCAAATACCTATTGGGGTAACTTGCATACATGGGGATACCCAACATTATGTCACTGCTGAAGTGAATATAGAAACTTGTTGTGGGTCAGCAATTGTTAAAGAAGGATCTGTTTGCGTCTGAACAGTTAAAGGATCCTACCTTAATAAAGGCTAGGGAGAATGTTAAGGTTGTTAATGGGGAACCTGTGGTACCAGGTAACAGGGTTACATATCCCCACATGGCCATCTGTATTGAGCTCTTGTACCACATTGTCAAAAGGGGTGAGGATGTGGTGGAACAGCTGGTAGTTCCCCAGCCTTATTGGAGAACGGTACTAGATTTAGCTCATAGTCACGTTACCGCAGGACATTTAGGGGCAGAAAAAACCACTGAAAGAGTTTTACAAAGGTTCTTTTGGCCAGGGGTTTATAAAGAAGTGTCTGAATATTGTTCTTCCTGTCCTGAATGCCAGTATCATGCCCCTAGATCCCATTTCAGGAGCCCACTAGTTCCCATGCCTATTATAGAGGTCCCGTTTGACAGAATAACCATGGATCTCGTGGGGCCCATGTTAAAGTCTGCTCGGGGCCATCAGTATATCCTGGTAATTATGGACTATGCCACTCGATATCCTGAGGCTGTCCCTTTACGCACTATCACAACCAAGGCAATAGCTAGGGAGATGGTGCAGGTTTTTAGTAGAGTGGGAATACCAAAAGAAATTTTGACTGACCAAGGTACTCCATTTATGTCAAGGATTATGAAGGAATTGTGCAAATTATTTAAGGTTACTCACCTCAGAACGTCCATCTACCATCCCCAAACTGACGGGTTGGGGGAAAGGTTTAATAAAACATTAAAAAGTATGTTAAAAAAGGTTGTTGAGAGAGATGGGAAAAACTGTGATTGTTTGTTACCCTACTTGTTAATGGCCATCATAGAAGTTCCTCAGTCCTCTACGGGGTTTTCTCCATTTGATTTGTTGTATGGTAGACACCCCAGAGGGCTGTTGGACATTGCCAAAGAGACGTGGGAAGGACAGCCCACTCCTTATAGAAGCGTTATTGAACATGTATCACAAATGCAGGATAGGATTGCAGCCGTGGTACCTATTGTCAGAGACATTATCAGCTGATCAGAACAATCAGGTTAAAGAATTTCTCATCCAAAATAGGGAGATATTTTCAGAGCTGCCTGGCCGAACGACCATAATAAAACATGACATTGTCACAGAACCAGGGGTCAGGGTTCATTTAAAGCCATATAGGATTCTTGAAGCTCAGCGAGAAGCTGTTTCTAAAGGAGTTAAAACCATGCTAGAACTTGGAGTCATAGAGGAATCTAACAGTGAGTGGTCCAGTCCCATAGTTCTCATCCCGAAGCCCGACGGTAGCATACGCTTATGTAATGACTTTCGTAAGTTAAATGAGGTGTCCAAGTTTGACGCGTACCCCATGCCCCGTGTGGATGAGCTTATAGTAAGGCTGGGAACAGCCAGGTTTCTCACCACTTTGGACCTGACCAAAGGTTACTGGCAAATACCTTTATCTGATAGCGCAAAAGAAAAAACAGCCTTTTCGGTTCCGGAGGGGCTGTACCAGTATAAGATGTTACCCTTTGGGTTGCATGGGGCTCCAGCAACCTTTCAACGGGCGATGGATAAAATTTTGAGGCCCCATAGAAAATATGCAGCTGCATATTTTCATGATGTGGTAATTCACAGTACAGACTGGGGGTCCCATTTGGTTAAAGTACAAGCAGTACTGGACTCAATCAGAGAGGCAGGGTTAACTGCTAACCCAAAGAAGTGCTGCCTCGCAATGGAGGAGGTCAAATACTTGGGCTTCACCATAGGCAGAGGTCTAATTAGGCCCCAATTGAATAAAATTGATGCTATTCAAACTGTGAATAAAAAACAGGTAAGGGCTTTTTTGGGAATAACTGGGTACTATAGACGGTTTATTCCCAATTTTGCGGCCACAGCGGTGCCGTTGTCAGACCTTACCAAAGGGAAGCAGTCAAATATGGTGAAATGGAACCCTGATGCAGAAAAAGCGTTCCAAGCGTTAAAAGTGGCTTTGTGTTCACAACCGGTATTGATAACACCAGATTTTTCAAAAGAATTTGTGGTACAGACAGATGCCTCAGAGGTAGGGATAAGCGCTGTACTGTCCCTAACCAGAGATGGGGACGAACACCCTATCATTTATTTGAGTAGGAAACTCAATGAGCATGAAAAAAGGTATGCCATTGTGGAAAAGGAGGCTTTGGCCATTAAGTGGGCACTAGATACCTTGAGATATTACCTCTTGGGTAGACAATTCAGACTAGTGACGGATCATGCCCTTTAAAATGGATGTATGTAAATAGAGGCAAGAATGCTCGTCTAACTAGATGGTTTCTAGCGTTGCAGGATTTTAAGTTTACTGTCGAACATAGACCGGGTTGGCCAACGCAGATGCATTGTCCCGCATCTTCTGTTTGGGGGCTACAAGTGTTCCGGCCCCTAGGTCAAAACAGGGGAGGGGGAAATGTGACAAGAACACTGGGATAGTGTTTGAGGGCAGGTATGTTTGTCCCAGGTCCTTGTCTTACATGTATTAGAAAAATGAAAACTTCTAGGAATATGTTTTGTTTTGTTAGAACCTTTACAGTTTGTTGGAAAAGCTGGGTAAGGGCCCTGAAAGAGAGATGGGGCAAGTTCCAGACATTGGGCCCAGTTCGGGTCTTTGGCCTCACAGAAGGCTAATCAGGCTTTCAGCTGTGTAAGAGTGTTATAGAGCTGCTGGCCTGATTAGGGTGTGCAGACTGCCTGGGAAGACTGCAGGATCTCTGTGAGAGAAACACGCTTCCTGATACAAGTGAGCTATACAGTGTTTACTGGAGAACTCTGTGTTTTTGTTTAGTGATAGTTAGGAACATCTTGTGTTTAGTTAGTGCCGGACAGGCAAGGTATTTTCTTTTGCTGTTTGTTTTATTTTCTGTATAATAAAACTGGCTGGGGCTAGTTGCACCGGAAACTGGACTTGTGTGGTTCCTCAGCTGCTGCAGGCTGCCATTTATCCCAGGAAACGGCACCTTGTACCCTTACAGTGTTACAACATATATATATATATATATACACTGCTCAAAATAATAAAGGGAACACTTAAACAACACAATGTAACTCCAAGTCAATCACACTTCTGTGAAATCAAACTGTCCACTTAGGAAGCAACACTGATTGACAATCAATTTCACATGCTGTTGTGCAAATGGAATAGACAACAGGTGGAAATTATAGGCAATTAGCAAGACACCCCCAATAAAGTAGTTGTTCTGCAGGTGGTGACCACAGACCACTTCTCAGCTCCTATGCTTTCTTGCTTATGTTTTGGTCACTTTTGAAAGCTGGCGGTGCTTTCACTCTAGTGGTAGCATGAGACGGAGTCTACAACCCACACAAGTGGCTCAGGTAGTGCAGCTCATCCAGGAAGGCACATCAATGCGAGCTGTGGCAAGAAGGTTTGCTGTGTCTGTCAGCGTAGTGTCCAGAGCATGGAGGTGCTACCAGAGACAGGGCAGTACATCAGGAGACGTGGAGGAGGCCGTAGGAGGGCAACATCCCAGCAGCAGGACCGCTACCTCCGCCTTTGTGCAAGGAGGAATAGGAGTAGCACTGCCAGAGCCCTGCAAAATTACCTCCAGCAAGCCACAAATGTGCATGTGTCTACTCAAACGATCAGAAACAGACTCCATGAGGGTGGTATGAGGGCCCGACGTCCACAGGTGGGGGTTGTGCTTACAGCCCAACACCATGCAGGACATTTGGCATTTGCCTGAGAACACCAAGATTGGCAAATTTGCCACTGGTGCTCTGTGCTCTTCACAGATGAAAGCAGGTTCTCACTGAGCACATGTGACAGACGTGACAGAGTCTGGAGATGCCAAGGAGAACGTTCTGCTGCCTGCAACATCCTCCAGCATGACCGGTTTGGCAGTGGATCAGTAATGGTGTGTGGTGGCATTTCTTTGGGGGCCCGCACAGCCCTCCATGTGCTCGCCAGAGGTAGCCTGACTGCCATTAGGTAGCGAGATGAGATCCTCAGACCCCTTGTGAGACCATATGCTGGTGTGGTTGGGCCTGGGTTCCTCCTAATGCACGACAATGCTAGACCTCATGTGGCTGGAGTGTGTCAGCAGTTTCTGCAAGACGAAGGCATTGATGCTATGGGCTGGCCCGCCCGTTCCCCAGACCTGAATCCAATTGAGCACATCTGGGACATCATGTCTCGCTCCATCCACCAACGCCACGTTGCACCACAGACTGTCCAGGAGTTGACGGATGCTTTAGTCCAGGTCTGGGAGGAGATCCCTCAGGAGACCATCCGCCACCTCATCAGGAGCATGCCCAGGCATTGTAGGGAGGTCATACAGGCACGTGGAGGCCACACACACTACTGAGCCTCATTTTGACTTGTCTTAAGGACATTACATCAAAGTTGGATCAGCCTGTAGTGTGTTTTTCCACTTTAATTTTGAGTGTGACTCCAAATCCAGACCTCCATGGGTTAATAAATTTGATTTCCATTGATAATTTTTGTGTAATTTTGTTGTCAGCACATTCAACTATGTAAAGAACAAAGTATTTAATAAGAATATTTAATTCATTCAGATCTAGGATGTGTTATTTTAGTATTCCCTTTATTTTTTTGAGCAGTGTATATCTATATATATATATATATATATATATATATATATATATATATATATGCGAAAGCCCTCACTCACTCACTCACTCACTCACTCACTCATTCTCTTACTTTCCGATATGTTAGGAAGCTGAAATTCAACATACTGTACTGTAGGTATTCTTCCGGTGGGAAATAGGAAAACTACGTAATTAGAATCTTAATAAACCTTCCCTAAGGGGATGAAAAGGGTGTTGACATAATGACGTCATTTCCGATGCGTGGCTTGCGTTGCGGGAACATTAACGCCTAAACGGACAATTGGATCAAAATTTGGATTGTACCTCCAGTGTGTAGAATTTAACAAACTAGAAAAATGGTCCTGTCAATTTTTACCGTATCTGCTACAGGTGCTCCTCGGGAATTGCCAAGAACCATGGATTAATATTTACTTACATTTTTAAGACGTCTCAGATGTACAGCTGTATAGATTTACCAAATTTTTAACACTCATTTATATTTACAACCGTGAAAATCAGAAACTCCCATGCGAAGAACGGGTAGAACAGCTCTTACATACAGTATATACAGTATTAATAAAAATGTTACTGCTTTATTTTATAGGATCAGCATACAGTATTATACAGCTACAGTAACAGATAAGCCATTAATCTACTATAATGCTTTTGGACCGAGGATGCACTCCCACCAAATCATGGAGAGAACATGCAAACACTATGCGGATAAAGGGGGTTATTCAGCTCGGTACGCAGAATAGCAAAAATCACAATCGAGTAATTTTTGCAATTCTGCGCATGCACCGCGGCCACTGTGTGCGTGCGTACAAAGGGGGTAATTCCAAGTTGATCGCAGCAGGATTTTTGTTAGCAGTTGGGCAAAACCATGGGGGTCATTCCGAGTTGTTCGCTCGGTAAAAATCTTCGCATCGCAGCGATTTTCCGCTTAATGCGCATGCGCAATGTCCGCACTGCGACTGCGCCAAGTAAATTTGCTATGCAGTTAGGATTTTTACTCACGGCTTTTTCATCGTTCTGGCGATCGTAATGTGATTGACAGGAAATGGGTGTTACTGGGCGGAAACAGGCCGTTTTATGGGCGTATGGGAAAAAACGCTACCGTTTCCGGAAAAAACGCAGGAGTGGCCGGAGAAACGGAGGAGTGTCTGGGCGAACGCTGGGTGTGTTTGTGACGTCAAACCAGGAACGACAAGCAGTGAAATGATCGCAGATGCCGAGTAAGTCTGGAGCTACTCAGAAACTGCTACGAGGTGTGTAATCGCAATATTGCGAATACATTGTTCGCAATTTTAAGTTGCTAAGATTCACTCCCAGTAGGCGGCGGCTTAGCATGAGCAAATCTGCTAAAATCCGCTTGCGAGCGAACAACTCGGAATGACCCCCCATGTGCACTGCAGGGGAGGCAGATCTAACGTGCAGAAAGAGTTAGATTTGGGTGGGTTATTTTGTTTCTGTGCAGGGTAAATACTGGCTGCTTTATTTTTACACTGCAAATTAGATTGCAGATTGAACACACCCCACCCAAATCTAACTCTCTCTGCACATGTAAAATCTGCCTCCCCTGCAGTGCACATGGTTTTGCACAACGGCTAACAAAATTCCTGCTGCGATCAACTTGGAATTACCCCCATACCCGAAGGATGCAGTCGCGCTTTAGTGACAGCAGCAAGTATTTGGGTGGGGGCGGGGACGGACCATTTGGGGGAGTGGTCTGGCTAATGCAGGCATTGGCGGACCATTTTCGGGGGGTGGCTGCGTGACATCACACGCAGCCGTTCCGATTAAAAACATGGCGGCGGTGTGACTGCATTCACAGCAGGGCTGCGAAGGCAGGAGTCATCCACAATTGCTGCAACCTCAATGTAAATTGTGGTCGCTGCACCTGGGTGGTATTTAGCATGCCCCCAGCATACGATAGAAACAGTTGCAGATTCTGCTTTTTAGCAGAATCTGCAACTGAAGCTGAATAGGGTTCAAAACCAGCAAAGTTTACTACTGTGCCACAAAGTTGTGTGTGTGTGTGTGTGTGTGTGTGTGTGTGTGTGTGTGTGTGTGTGTGTGTGTGTGTGTGTGTGCGTGCGCGCGTGTGCTCGCGTCCCCTCATACACCTACTGACAATATGGCATGAGACACCTGGCGTGACTAAGCCACTTCCCAAAGATGTAGCGTATCGTCTTTTTCTTTAAATGTTGCATATTATTCACATCATAGATGCAGAAAAAAACAAACCTCACTGTGCTAGAGATGCTGGGCTGCTAGTTTAACAGGACAGGAATTAGTTTTAAGCCTGTACAAAGTCATAGCTAAAGTTGCACCTGTTGCATCGCAGCACTTCGTATACAGATTCAGACTCATTGGAACACAGATGTACAAATCTCGCACATCAAATAGATTAGGTGGTAGAGGGAGTATAATTCCAAAATAGTAATGTGGTGATTATGGAATTGGCAATGTGATTTTCTGCACAAATGTGAACTGTGTAGTACCACCTACAACCCATAGCACCACTTTTACAAATGCTATATTGTGCTGCAGCGGTGATAGCCTTGGGCCACATAGCAGGATGAAAGAGGGGTAAGAAGGCATAGCAAAAGAGGTGCATTACTTGTAAGAAAGCAGAAATTGCTTACATTTTTGCAAAGCAGCTAAGAATCATTGGGCCTGATTCAGAGATGGATGTCGTACACATCGCAGTACACATCGCTGTTGCGTCTTTGGAAGCAGCAGCTTTGTTTAAAAATGTTAATGCAGCAGTAGGTGTCTCTAGGAAAATGACGCCTCCTGCATGCATCTGCAATCCGAATACTGTTACACAGCATCGGGACACAGCATCGGATCACCATCGCAACCATCACTCTCTGCCATCTGTTTAAGCCTCAGCTTAGTCAGAATAACAGTCAGAACTGCTCAGCCAGGGCCAGGATATCTGCGCTGGAAGATGCAGACCCTGGCCTGTCCATACCTACAACAGCACTGTAGGCCCTGTGCAAAGCAATGCATTCGGCCCACATCATACCCATTCAGGTGAACCAATAATAAAAAATCATAACATGTCCCTCCTGCGGTCCTGCGCCGTCTCTCTACATGCTTCCATTAGAAATACGTATGATATACCAGTTATCGGGATGCCAGCTGTCAGTATCCCGACAGCGGCATACCAGCAGTGAGTCCCCTCACGAGCTTACCCCGCATTGGGCCCAGTGGCGAGCTTTCCTTACCACAGGTTTTATTCCCACTCAGGTGGTGACGTGGACCTACCACCCGAGTGGAAATATGGTGCTGCGGTCAAGATTCCAGCCGCCGGCATTTAGCCACCTGTTGAGATTCCGTTGTCAGGATCCTGAATGCCGGGATCCCGACAGGCGGTATATTAACCGCCTACCTTCCATACAATTGTCAGCCAACTAATTGGTGGATATTACTAGCAATCTGTCAATCAGCATGCTGACAGCCAGTCACTGTCTAGCTGCAGACTGAGAGGCAGGTAGAGAATGCTGCTTGGCCACCCTAATTGTTTGACCAGCACCCCTGTTCAGAGGCCCCTAGAATTGTAGGGCCCTTGGCATCTGTCCATGGTGCCTATACATTAAGCTGGCCCTACCCATATGGCCGCAGCACACTGGCGTTTTTATAATGGCCGCAGCATGTCAATCATGTGACTGCAACTTGGGAACACTGTTTGCGAGCTTGCAGTACCTGTTCTGCACATGCGCAGAACAGGTCTTGCGCAGCAGTAACCATGCTTGTTACAGCCCCTTTAACAAGCAATAGGGTAACAGGTACAGTAGCAGGAGGTGTATATAAAAAAGAAAAATAGGTTTTGTAGTGCCCACTTCCTAGCTTGCAGTCAATCTATAAAGGTTTCTCAATAACCTCAATTTACACACAGCATACCCTCCAACATGACCCGCCCCACTAGGTACAAAATGCTCTGTTTCTGGACTTCCCTCTTAATTTATTATTGCCATCACCTGTGAAGAAACAGCTTTCTTATCATGTAACTAGTTCAACACAGGTGATGGAAATCATACATTAAGAGGGAAGTCCAGGAACAGAGCATTTTGTACCTAGTGGGGCGGGTCATGTTGGAGGGTCTGGCACAGTATAATATAGAAAAATGTGGAGCTTCTAAAAAACATAAAAGAAATGTTTGTTTATAATTCTTGATAGCAGATACTGCTATACATACCTGCCAACCGATACTGCTATGCAGTCTGCTGTTTGGGCACTGTCCTGCTGTTCCACCAGCTGACAGCAGTGTCCTACAGGCAGTTGGGGGACACTCTGTTATAGCTTGTTTGTTCTGCTATGCGGGGCATTGGTGCAGGTGAATGAATGTCATGTGCATGTGCGCGGCATCCATTTATTGCTGGGAGAAGGTTGCGGATAACCCAGGAGCTACCAGAGTGTGGGTAATTGGCCCCATCATGGCGTGAAATGGGGGCATGACATGAAATCATGTCCACAAAATGTCATACTCCACGAGGTGTGGCCTTTGTGGAGACACTGGCATGTCTGTAAAGTCCCGATATCCAGTTTATGAATGTTGGAAGGTATGTTACGGTATTTCATCCCAAACCGTATATAATACAGAGCTGGATTAAGTCTTGGGGGGGGGGGGGGGGGCCCGGGGCACTTAAGACAGGGGGACCCCGGGGGAAGGGGGGTGTATATTACATTGTGCATAACTTGCAACATGACCCTTTCCAAAAGGGAAAATATGTCTCTAGCTTAACTTCCCTCTTAATATGTGATTGATGTCACCTGTGTTGAACTAGTTAATTGTTAACAAAGGTTTTTCAATGATTGCAATCATAAATTAAGAGGGAAGACAAGGTAGAGAGGTTGTATCCCTCCTGGAATAGGTCGTGTTGGTATGGATTGTGTATATTAAATGTAAACCAATTATGTATAATAGATTTAAACTAATAGTTTAATAATAAAATCTATAATTTATATTGTCACATGCAAGAATAGCAGCAGCCGCTGTACTACTTACACATTGGAACAGGAGTCAAGAGGTCTCTCTCTAAAGATAATATGTTACACAGGACCCAGATACTCCCAGCATCTCTGTATCTGCTATATGCCTTTTCTGCTAAACACTGTTAGGTCAATTGGATTTTATATTAGTAACACTCTATTAGTCTGTGGTTAGACAGGAAATTATTGTGTATTGGACTCTGTGTTCGTACTGTGCTATAAATGTTTTGCTTTGGGTGGAGTCTTCAGGGGTTGGGGGCTTTCAATTAGGCCTCTACAAAGGTTTGCATGTTCTATATAATCAGTATAGTGTAGGCTGTGAGCCGTGTTAGTGTAAAGTGTGATGGGATTTTAAAATTAAATTATGGAGATATTAGTGATGAGCGGGTTCGGATCCTCGGAATCCGACCCGCCCGAACTTCACCTTTTTTTTACACGGGTCCGAGCGCGCCCGAACGTCATCATCCCGCTGTCGGATTCTCGCGAGACTCGGATTCTATATAAGGAGCCGCGCGTCGCCGCCATTTTCACACGTGCATTGAGATTGATAGGGAGAGGACGTGGCTGGCGTCCTCTCCGTTATAGTAGAACACAGAGTGACTTAGTTAGTTATAATTGTGGGGAGGATTGGGGACGGGGAGCAGCTGTTAGGGAGTACAGTGCAGGGTTTTGATTATACCACCAGTGAGTTTAATCCTTTGTTTCTCTGCCTGAAAAAAACGCTCCGACCACCATATCTGTGCTCACTCAGTGTGCTGCACTGCTGCATGATATATCTGTGCTGAGTGCACTGCTCTGTTCACACTGCCTAATTGTGGGGACTGGGGAGCAGTTATAGCAGGAGTACAGTGCACAGTTTTGCTGACAGTGACCACCAGTCCAGTATACGTTTGTCTGCCTGAAAAACACTCCTGTGTTTTTTTTTTTTCTTCATACTAGTTTAGCAGTCTGCTGACAGTGTCCACCAGGTCCGTTATATAGTATATTATATATATAAGCAGCAGTACGGTAGGCCACGGCTGTACCTACCTCTGTGTCGTCAGTGCACTCGTCGTCCATAAGTAATATAATACTATACTATCCATCCATCTACATTGTATACCTGTGGTGTTTTTTTTTCTTCATTCTAGTTTAGCAGTCTGCTGACAGTGTCCACCAGGTCCGTTATACAGTATATTATATATATAAGCAGCAGTACGGTAGGCCACGGCTGTACCTACCTCTGTGTCGTCAGTGCACTCGTCGTCCATAAGTAATATAATACTATACTATCCATCCATCTACATTGTTCCTGTGTTGTTGTTTTTTTCTTCATACTAGTTTAGCAGTCTGCTGACAGTGTCCACCAGGTCCGTTATACAGTATATTATATATATAAGCAGCACTACGGTAGGCCACGGCTGTACCTACCTCTGTGTCGTCACTCGTCGTCCATAAGTAATATAATACTATACTATCCATCCATCTACATTGTATACCTGTGGTGTTTTTTTTTCTTCATCCTAGTTTAGCAGTCTGCTGACAGTGTCCACCAGGTCCGTTATACAGTATATTATATATATAAGCAGCAGTACGGTAGGCCACGGCTGTACCTACCTCTGTGTCGTCAGTCACTCGTCGTCCATAAGTAATATAATACTATACTATTCATCCATCTACATTGTATACCTGTGGTGTTTTTTTTTTCTTCATACTAGTTTAGCAGTCTGCTGACAGTGTCCATCAGGTCCGTTATACAGTATATTATATATATAAGCAGCAGTACGGTAGGCCACGGCTGTACCTACCTCTGTGTCGTCAGTGCACTCGTCGTCCATAAGTAATATAATACTATACTATCCATCCATCTACATTGTATACCTGTGTTGTTTTTTTTTTCCTTCATACTAGTTTAGCAGTCTGCTGACAGTGTCCACCAGGTCCGTTATACAGTATATTATATATATAAGCAGCAGTACGGTAGGCCACGGCTGTACCTACCTCTGTGTCGTCACTCGTCGTCCATAAGTAATATAATACTATACTATCCACCCATCTACATTGTATACCTGTGGTGGCTTTTAGTCGTGCGCAAAATATGGAGAAAAAAAATGTGGAGGTTAAAAAAATAGGGAAAGATCAAGATCCACTTCCACCTCGTGCTGAAGCTGCTGCCACTAGTCATGGCCGAGACGATGAAATGCCATCAACGTCGTCTGCCAAGGCCGATGCCCAATGTCATAGTACAGAGCATGTAAAATCCAAAACACAAAAGATCAGTAAAAAAATTACCCAAAAATCAAAATTAAAAGCGTCTGAGGAGAAGCGTAAACTTGCCAATATGCCATTTACGACACGGAGTGGCAAGGAACGGCTGAGGCCCTGGCCTATGTTCATGGCTAGTGGTTCAGCTTCACATGAGGATGGAAGCACTCATCCTCTCGCTAGAAAAAAAGAAAAGACTTGCGGCAAAAGCACAGCAAAGAACTGTGCGTTCTTCGAAATCCCAAATCCCAAAGGAGAGTCCAATTGTGTCGGTTGCATGCCTGACCTTCCCAACACTGGACGGGAAGAGCTTGCGCCTTCCACCATTTGCACGCCCCCTGCAAGTGTTGAAAGGAGCACCCGCAGTCCAGTTCCTCATAGTGAAATTGAAGATGTCAGTGTTGAAGTACACCAGGATGAGGATATGGGTGTTGCTGGCGCTGGGGAGGAAATTGACAAGGAGGATTCTGATGGTGAGGTGGTTTGTTTAAGTCAGGCACCCGGGGAGACACCTGTTGTCCGTGGGAGGAATATGGCCATTGACATGCCTGGTGACAATACCAAAAAAATAAGCTCTTCAGTGTGGAAGTATTTCAACAGAAATGCGGACAACAGGTGTCAAGCCGTGTGTTGCCTTTGTCAAGCTGTAATAAGTAGGGGTAAGGACGTTAACCACCTCGGAACATCCTCCCTTATACGTCACCTGCAGCGCATTCATAATAAGTCAGTGACAAGTTCAAAAACTTTGGGCGACAGCGGAAGCAGTCCACTGACCAGTAAATCCCTTCCTCTTGTAACCAAGCTCGCGCAAACCACATCACCAACTCCCTCAGTGTCAATTTCCTCCTTACCCAGGAAAGCCAATAGTCCTGCAGGCCATGTCACTGGCAAGTCTGACGAGTCCTCTCCTGCCTGGGATTCCTCCGATGCATCCTTGAGTGTAATGCCTACTGCTGCTGGCGCTGCTGTTGTTGCTGCTGGGAGTCGATCGTCATCCCAGAGGGGAAGTCGGAAGACCACTTGTACTACTTCCAGTAAGCAATTGACTGTCCAACAGTCCTTTGCGAGGAAGATGAAATATCACAGCAGTCATCCTGTTGCAAAGCGGATAACTGAGGCCTTGACAACTATGTTGGTGTTAGACGTGCGTCCGGTATCCGCCGTTAGTTCACAGGGAACTAGACAATTTCTTGAGGTAGTGTGCCCCCGTTACCAAATACCATCTAGGTTCCACTTCTCTAGGCAGGCGATACCGAGAATGTACACGGACGTCAGAAAAAGACTCACCAGTGTCCTAAAAAATGCAGTTGTACCCAATGTCCACTTAACCACGGACATGTGGACAAGTGGAGCAGGGCAGACTCAGGACTACATAACTGTGACAGCCCACTGGGTAGATGTATTGCCTCCCGCTGCAAGAACAGCAGCGGCGGCACCAGTAGCAGCATCTCGCAAACGCCAACTCGTTCCTAGGCAGGCTACGCTTTGTATCACCGCTTTCCAGAATAGGCACACAGCTGAAAACCTCTTACGGCAACTGAGGAAGATCATCGCAGAATGGCTTACCCCAATTGGACTCTCCTGGGGATTTGTGACATCGGACAACGCCAGCAATATTGTGAGTGCATTACATCTGGGCAAATTCCAGCACGTCCCATGTTTTGCACATACCTTGAATTTGGTGGTGCAGAATTATTTAAAAAACAACAGGGGCATGCAAGAGATGCTGTCGGTGGCCAGAAGAATTGCGGGCCACTTTCGGCGTACAGGCACCGCGTACAGAAGACTGGAGCACCACCAAAAACACCTGAACCTGCCCTGCCATCATCTGAAGCAAGAGGTGGTAACGAGGTGGAATTCAACCCTCTATATGCTTCAGAGGATGGAGGAGCAGCAAAAGGCCATTCAAGCCTATACATCTGGCCACGATATAGGCAAAGGAGGTGGAATGCACCTGTCTCAAGCGCAGTGGAGAATGATTTCAACGTTGTGCAAGGTTCTGCAACCTTTTGAACTTGCCACACGTGAAGTCAGTTCAGACACTGCCAGCCTGAGTCAGGTCATTCCCCTCATCAGGCTTTTGCAGAAGAAGCTGGAGGCATTGAAGGAGGAGCTAAAACAGAGCGATTCCGCTAGGCATGTGGGACTTGTGGATGGAGCTCTTCATTCGCTTAACCAGGATTCACGGGTGGTCAATCTGTTGAAATCAGAGCACTACATTTTGGCCACCGATCCTAGATTTAAAACCTACCTTGGTTCTCTCTTTACGGCAGACACAAGTCTGCAGAGGTTCAAAGACCTGCTGGTGACAAAATTGTCAAGTCAAGCGGAACGCGACCCGTCAACATCTCCTCCTTCACATTCTCCCACAACTGGGGGTGCGAGGAAAAGGCTACGAATTTCCGAGCCCACCCGCTGGCGGTGATGCAGGGCAGTCTGGAGCGACTGCTGATGCTGACATCTGGTCCGGACTGAAGGACCTGCCAACGATTACTGACAAGTCGTCTACTGTCACTGCATATGATTCTCTCACCATTGAAAGAATGGTGGAGGATTATATGAGTGACCGCATCCAAGTAGGCACGTCAGACAGTCCGTACGTATACTGGCAGGAAAAAGAGGCAATTTGGAGGCCCTTGCACAAACTGGCTTTATTCTACCTAAGTTGCCCTCCCTCCAGTGTGTACTCCGAAAGAGTGTTTAGTGCCGCCTCTCACCTTGTCAGCAATCGGCGTACGAGGTTACTTCCAGAAAATGTGGAGAAGATGATGTTCATTAAAATGAATTATAATCAATTCCTCCATGGAGACATTCACCAGCAGCAATTGCCTCCAGAAAGTACACGGGGACCTAAGATGGTGGATTCCAGTGGGGACGAATTAATAATCTGTGAGGAGGGGGATGTACACAGTGAAAGGGGTGATGAATCAGACGATGATGATGAGGTGGACATCTTGCCTCTGTAGAGCCAGTTTGTGCAAGGAGAGATTGCTTCTTTTTTGGTGGGGGCCCAAACCAACCAGTCATTTCAGTCACAGTCGTGTGGCAGACCCTGTCGCTGAAATGATGGGTTGGTTAAAGTGTGCATGTCCTGTTTATACAACATAAGGGTGGGTGGGAGGGCCCAAGGACAATTCCATCTTGCACCTCTTTTTTCTTTCATTTTTCTTTGCGTCATGTGCTGTTTTTGGAGTATTTTTTGGAAGGGCCATCCTGCGTGACACTGCAGTGCCACTCCTAGATGGGCCAGGTGTTTGTGTCGGCCACTAGGGTCGCTTAGCTTACTCACACAGCTACCTCATTGCGCCTCTTTTTTTCTTTGCGTCATGTGCTGTTTGGGGAGTATTTTTTGGAAGGGCCATCCTGCCTGACACTGCAGTGCCACTCCTAGATGGGCCAGGTGTTTGTGTCGGCCACTTGTGTCGCTTAGCTTAGCCATCCAGCGACCTCGGTGAAAATTTTAGGACTAAAAATAATATTGTCAGGTGTGAGGTGTTCAGAATAGACTGGAAATGAGTGTAAATTATGGTTATTGAGGTTAATAATACTATGGGATCAAAATGACCCCCAAATTCAATGATTTAAGCTGTTTTTTAGGGTTTTTTGAAAAAAACACCTGAATCCAAAACACACCCGAATCCGACAAAAAAAAATCGGTGAGGTTTTGCCAAAACGCGTTCGAACCCAAAACACGGCCGCGGAACCGAACCCAAAACCAAAACCCGAAAAATTTCCGGTGCACATCACTAGGAGATATACCAGAGATAAACAGGAGAAAAACAGAAGGACAATGCACCTACTTCTTTACCTCTACCAAACAGACTGCTATCAACAAACAACAGTGGCCCTCATTCCGAGTTGATCGGTCGCAAGGCGAATTTAGCAGAGTTACACACGCTAAGCCGCCGCCTACTGGGAGTGAATCTTAGCTTCTTAAAATTGCGACCGATGTATTCGCAATATTGCGATTACTAACTACTTAGCAGTTTCAGAGTAGCTTCAGACTTACTCTGCCTGTGCGATCATTTCAGTGCTTGTCGTTCCTGGTTGACGTCACAAACACACCCAGCGTTCGCCCAGGCACTCCCACCGTTTCTCCGGCCACTCCTGCGTTTTTTCCGGAAACGGTAGCGTTTTCAGCCACACGCCCCTGAAACGCCGTGTTTCCGCCCAGTAACACCCATTTCCTGTCAATCACATTACGATCGCCGGAGCGATGAAAAAGCCGTGAGTAAAAATACTTTCTACATAGCAAAGTTACTTGGCGCAGTCGCAGTGCGAACATTGCGCATGCGTACTAAGCGGATTTTCATTGCGATGCGATGAAAAATACCGAGCGAACAACTCGGAATGAGGGCCCGTGTGTTAACTTATTCAGCACCTCCAACACCTGCTGGATGCACAATCTGGACACCCCTTAAAGAACTCCCTGGGGTATATTTACTAAGGTAAACAAAGAAAATGGAAAAAAACACTTAACCAGCGCTTCTGTTCATTCAATAATTCACTCAATTCTCGTCAGATCATCCCCGTCAATTGTATATGTAACAAAGAATATGGGATAGAGAACATAGTGTAACACAGTTTTTAATAAGCAAACAACATAAATATAAGTTAAAATCCAAAGCGCCACTCACATTCGTCCACCCAGGTGGAGGAGGCATTCCAGTTTTGGCACTTTTGGAGGAGAAACCTGTTGGATTTAGCAGCAAGGACGAATGTGAGTGGCGCTCCCGGGATTCCCACTTTATCACACGAGCTGTTTTTGAACTGTCTAAAACACAGTTCCACCTTATCTGGTAAACCTCCATTATATAAATTGACTGGAATACTGACCTTGTCGAAAATATGCCATTTGCACAGACTTTGGATTTTAACTTATATTTATGTTGTTTGCTTATTAAAAACTGTGTTACACTATGTTCTCTATCCCATATTCTTTGTTACATATACAATTGACGGGGATGATCTGACGAGAATTGAGTGAATTATTGAATGAACAGAAGCGCTGGTTAATTGTTTTTTTCCATTTTCTTTGTTTACGTTTGCACTATTGGTGAGGGGTTAAGGATACCTCCAGGAGTTCACCACTGACAGGCTGCTTCTTGCGCACGGAACAGTTCTTTTATCTCTGGTTCTATATTTACTAAGGTCCCGATTGTTTCCGAGTTTGCTTTTTTCTCATACGTCCTAGAGGATGCTGGGGTCACCATTAGAACCATGGGGTATAGACGGGATCCGCAGGAGACATGGGCACTTTAAGACTTTGAATGGGCATGAACTGGCTCCTCCCTCTATGCCCCTCCTCCAGACTCCAGTTTTAGAATTGTGCCCAGGCAGACTGGATGCACACTGAGGAGCTCTACAGAGTTTCTCGGGAAAAGACTTTTGTTAGGTTTTTTATTTTCAGGGAGACTGCTGGCAACAGTCTCCTTGCTTCGTGGGACTTAGGGGAGAGAAGTCAGACCTACTTCTAGTGAGTTTAAAGGATCTGCTTCTTGGCTACAGGACACCATTAGCTCCTGAGGGTCTGATCGCTAGGTACGCCTAGATGCTCGTTCCCAGAACCGGCCATCTGCCCCCTTGCAGAGCCAGAAGTCAGAAAACAGGTGAGTAGAAGAAGCAAAGAAGACTTCAGTGACGGCTTCTGAGGTACCGCACAGCAATCGCACGCAGCGCGCCATGCTCCCACTACACAGCGGCACTACAGGGTGCAGGGCGCGGGGGGGGGGGGGCGCCCTGGGCAGCATATAAACCTCAATGGAGACTGGCTATAAGGGACATAGTGCCCGCGGCACGGTCCTAACCCCCGCCAGTATAAATATTTATTTAAAAATAGCGGGACTGAAGCGCGCCATTACAGGGGCGGAGCTTAGCCCTCAAAGCTCACAACAGCGCCATTTTCTCTACAACAGGCGGCAGAGACCTGGTCCTTCCTCACACTGCTGCATTAGTATCAGGGTGAAAAACGGAGGGGGGTGGCACAGTAAATTTGGTGCGATATATCTGTATTATAAAAGCGCTGCAGGTCTGAGGCATTGTTTAGTGTGGTCAGAACCGTTGGTGAAGCGCTGGGTTGTGGGCTGGCAAACTTCCTCTGTGTCTCGCTATCAGACTTTAGGTGGGTCTGTCCCCTATATGCCCAGTGTGTTGTGTGAAAATGCACCATTATCAGATGCAGTCCTTTCGGCCCAATAAATTCAGAAAGGGCTGGGGTTCCTCCTTCCTTGCTACTAGAGGAAGGGGAAGAGGTAAAAGATCTCCAGCCTTGTCAGACTCCAAGGAGCAGAAGTCCTCCCAGGCTTCTGCCACCTCCACCACATGACGTTGGAACTCCTATGCTGGAGTCCGCACCGGTGGGGGCCCGTCTGAAACTCTTCAGTCAGTTTTGGGTTCGTTCGAACCTAGACCCTTGGATATTACAAATAGTATTCCAAGGGTACAAGCTGGAGTTTCAAGACGCCCCCCCTCGCCGCTTTTTTTTTCCAAATCGGCCTTACCAGTTTTTCTTCCCGACAGGGAGGTAGTTTGCGACACAATACAAAAATTGTGTTTAAATCAGGTCATCATCAAGGTTCCCCAGTCACAACAGGGAGAAGGGTTTTATTCGAGCCTGTTTGTGGGCCCGAAGCCTGACGGCTCGGTCAGACTAATCCTAAACCTGAAATCCCTGAATTTCTACCTAAAAAGATTCAAATTCAAGATGGAGTCTCTCAGAGCAGTGATCTCCAGTCTGGAGGAAGGGAATTTTATATGGTGTCGGTGGACATAAAAGATGCCTACTTACATGTTCCCATTTATCCTCCGCATCAGGCTTACCTGAGATTTGCAATTCAGGATTGTCATTACAAATTTCAAACATTGCCGTTTGGTCTTTCCATGGCTCCGAGGATTTTCACCACAGTGATGGCGGAGATGATGGTTCTCCTTCGCAAACAAGGAGTCACCATTATCCCATACTTGGACGCGCTCCTGTTAAAAGCGAGATCCAGGGACCAGTTGGTCCAAAACGTTGCACTCTCCATGACAGTTCTTCAGCAACATGGTTGGCTCCTAAACTTGCCAAAATCACAGTTGATTACGACAACGCAGTTGTCGTTTTTGGGAATGATATTGGACACAGAACTACAGAGACTTTTTCTTCCTGTGGAAAAGGCGCTGGAACTTCAGAGTCTGGTCAAACAAATTCTGAAACCAGCGAGAGTGTCAATCCATCAATGCATTCGGTTGCTGGGGAAGATGGTTGCGGCCTACGAGGCCATTCAGTTTGGCAGGTTCCATGCCAGAGTGTTCCAGTGGGACCTGTTGGACAAGTGGTCCGGGTCCCATCTACACATGCACCGGAGGATAATCCTGTCTTCCAAGACCAGGGTATCACTCCTGTGGTGGCTGCACAGCTCTCACCTCCTAGAGGGGCGCAGGTTCGGGATACAGGATTGGATCCTGGTGACCACGGATGCAAGCCTCCGAGGCTTGGGGGCAGTCACACTGGGAGAAAGCTTCCAAGGAAGATGGTCAAGTCAGGAAACTTGTCTCCACATAAATGTTCTGGAGTTAAGGGCCATTTACAATGGCCTCCTACAAGCGGAACATCTTTTCCGAGATCTGCCAGTCGGACAATGTAACATCAGTAGCGTACATAAACCGTCAGGGCGGAACGAAAAGCAGTAGCCACAAGGATTTTCCGCTGGGCGGAAAAACATACAAGCGCTCTGTCAGCAATATTCATTCCAGGAGTGGACAACTGGGAAGCAGATTTCCTCAGCAGACACGGTCTCCATCCACGAGAGTGGGGCCTCCACCAAGAAGTCTTCACAGAGATAACAAGTTGTTGGGGAGTTCCTCAAATAGACATGATGGCATCTCGTCTCAACAAGAAGCTTCAGAGATATTGTTCCAGGTCAAGGAACCCTCAAGCAATAGCAGTGGTTGCACTGGTGACACCGTGTGTGTTTCAGTCGGTGTATGTATTCCCTCCACTTCCTCTAATTCCGAAAGTTCTAAAGATCATAAGAAGAACAAAGATCAGGCCGATCGTCATTGTTCCAGACTGGCCAAGGAGGGCTTGGTATCCAGATCTTCAGGAATTACTCATAGGAGATGCCTGGCCTCTTCCTCTGCATGAGGACCTGTTACGACAGGGGCTGTGTGTGTATCAGGACTTACCGCGGCTGCGTTTGACGGCATGGCGGTTGAACGCAGAATCCTAACCCGTAAGGGTATTCCCAGTGAAGTCATTCCCACACTTATTCAGGCCAGAAAAGGGGTAACAGCTAAATATTACCACCGTATTTGGAGAAAATTTATCTTTTGGTGTGAAGCCAAAGGGGTTCCTACGGAAGAGTTTCGCCTGGGGCGTTTTCTCCATTTTCTACAAGCAGGTGTGGATGCGGGCCTAAAATTAGGCTCAATTAAGGTACAGATTTCAGCCTTATCGGTTTTCTTTCAGAAACAATTGGCCTCCCTTCCAGAAGTTCAGACTTTTGTGAAAGGAGTGTTGCACATCCAACCTCCATTTGTGCCTCCAGTGGCACCTTGGGACCTTAATGTGGTGTTGCAGTTCCTTCAATCACATTGGTTTGAACCTTTGTGGAAGGTGGAGTTGAAATTCCTCACTTGGAAAGTGGTCATCCTGTTGGCCTTGGCATCTGCAAGGCGGGTGTCTGAGTTAGCGGCCTTGTCTCACAAGAGCCCTTATTTGATCTTCCATGAAGATAGAGCTTAATTGAGGACACGTCAGCAATTTTTACCGAAGGTGGTTTCCTCTTTCCACATAAACCAACCTATCGTGGTACCTGTGGCTACTGATGCCTTCGTTGAATCAAAATCTCTGCATGTGGTCAGAGCTTTGAAGATTTATGTCGCCAGAACGGCTCAGATTAGGAAAACAGAGGCTCTGTTTGTGCTGTATGCTCCCAACAAGGTTGGGTGTCCTGCTTCCAAGCAGACCATTGCGCGCTGGATCTGTAACACAATTCAGCAGGCCCATTCCACGGCTGGATTGCCGTTACCGGAATCAGTGAAGGCCCATTCCACTAGGAAGGTGGGCTCGTCCTGGGCGGCTGCCCGGGGGGTCTCGGCATTGCAACTTTGCCGAGCAGCTACTTGGTCGGGGTCAAACACTTTTGCAAAGTTCTACAAATTTGACACCTTGGCCGATGAAGACCTTCATTTTGGTCAATCGGTGCTGCAGAGTTATTCACACTCTCCCGCCCATTCTAGAGCTTTGGTATAACCCCATGGTTCTAATGGTGACCCCAGCATCCTCTAGGACAGAGGTTCTCAAACTCGGTCCTCTGGGGCCCACACAGTGCATGTTTTGCAGGTAACCCAGCAGGTGCACAGGTGTATTAATTACTCACTGACACATTTTAAAAGGTCCACAGGTGGAGCTAATTATTTCACTTGCGATTCTGTGAGGAGACCTGCAAAACATGCACTGTGTGGGCCCCCGAGGACCGAGTTTGAGAACCTCTGCTCTAGGACATATGAGAAAATAGGATTTTAATACCTACCGGTAAATCTTTTTCTCTTAGTCCGCAGAGGATGCTGGGCGCCCGTCCCAGTGCGTACTGTATCTGCAGTTAATAGTTATGGTTACACATATGTTGTGTTACGTTTACTGTCAGCCTCTTGCTGATATTATTCATGCCGTTGGTTTGTGTTCTGTTGAATGCCAAGTTGTTCGGCATGCTTCAGGTGTGAGCTGGTATGAATCTCACCTTAGTTTAACAATAAATCCTTTCCTCAAAATGTCCGTCTCCCTGGGCACAGTTCCTATAACTGGAGTCTGGAGGAGGGGCATAGAGGGAGGAGCCAGTTCACGCCCATTCAAAGTCTTAAAGTGCCCATGTCTCCTGCGGATCCCGTCTATACCCCATGGTTCTATTGGTGACCCCAGCATTCTCTACGGACTGAGAGAAAAGGATTTACCGGTAGGTATTAAAATCTTATTTTTTCTAAGTGTCATCTCGGGAATTTACTAAACACAAATCTCGGCAGTGTTGGGGCTATTCGTATTGTTTTTCCCAGCTGTGTTCACAAATACGAATAAATAGACCATCGGTCAAACACGGCTGTTATTTGATACAACTCGGTAATTTACTAATTTGTATTCTCAATCACTGCTAACAATAGCCAAACACTGCCGGTAAAAGATAGAAATCGTATAAAAAAGCAGTTTTAAAATAGACCTGCTTTTTGGTGGTGTGTTCAGATAGTCATGCACGGATCAGTGAGATCCTTGCACGCTTATCTGTGGGAAAGGGTGTGAATGGGTTAAATATGTAAAAAAAAAAAAATTGCGTGAGGTCACCCCTCCTAAACATAACCAGCCTCGGGCTCTTTGAGCCGGCCCTAGTTGTTTAAATACCGGGGGGAAATTGCCTCGGGTCCCCCCGTATTTAGTCAACCAGCACCGGGCTCTTGATAAATAAACCCCCCTGTCTATAAACCTCAATGATCACAACCATTGCTTTTTATTCTTCAAAATATCACTTTCTGCTGTGTGACAATTTCAGTTTGCCGTTATTCCCCACCAAATCCTGTCTGCACTGCCTTTGTTTATCGTACATCTGCTTTAAACTTTTGCTATATTTTTTGTAAGTATTTTCCCCCGTTCCATTCTCACAATCTTACTCTGCTCACCAGTAATGTACTGTACCGGAGCTATGGCTCCTAGACCCTGTCCCATACCAATCCATTCTGCTAGCTCTCACCCCACCCCCCAGGTCCCAACCAACCCCACGCACCCACAATCCAGCCAACCTGATCCACATCTCCCCTGACCCTTCCCTCCCCTTCTCCTCTGCACTCTGGAATGCCAGATCAGTCTGCAACAAGCTGCCTGCTATCCATGACCTCTTCATCTCCCACTCTCTTAACCTTCTCGCCATTACCGAATCCTGGCTCTCCTCCTCTGATTCCACCTCCCCTGCTGCCCTCTCTTATGGGGACTTCTCCTTTACACACTCTGTCAGACCTGGCACCCGCCAAGGTGGTGGAGAGTGAATCCTCTCCTCCCCAAACTGCACCTTGTGCATCATCCCACCTGAACACTCCCTCATTTTCTCCACATTTGAGGTCCACTCTATCTGCCTCTTCTACCCCATCCACCTCCATGTGGCGGTCACCTACCAACCTCCCGGCCTCTCCTCCCCATTTCTCAACAACTTTGCTGCCTGGCTTCCCCATTTCCCCTGCTCTGACCTCCCCTCTATCATCCTCGATGACTTTAACATTCCTATTGACATCACTAAACCAGCATCCACTAAGCTTCTTTCCCTCTCTTCCTCCTTTGGCTTATTTCAATGGACCTCTACCCAGAGCCGGTCATAGGCATAGGTAAACTAGGCAATTGCCTAGGGCATTTGATATGGCTAGGGGCATCAGCAGCTTCTGCTGATTAAAATGATATGCAGCATGCCTATATACTGTGTGTAGCATTTCTTATGCAGATACAGCCACAGTCTCACACAGTATATAGGCATGCTGCATATCATTTTAATCAGCAGAAGCTGCTTGTGCATCCTAGCCACATAGTAATGTAAATAAGATGCATTTTCATATAAAAAAGGTGCCAGACGTTAGCATTGAGGCAAGATTTATAAAGGACACATCTGTATCCAAGCAGAGGCAGAGGTCACAATGTTAGTGGCAGTGTGAGTGCTGTGTGCATGTGAGTGGGTTGGTTGTGCAGTAGTGTTCAGAATATGTGTAAGGGGCATTACTGTGTGGAATTATGTATATAAATAGATTACTAATGTGTTGCATTATGTGTATACGGTGCTCTACTATGTGGCGTTGCGTATAAAAAGGGCACCACTGTGTCGTCTAATGTGAATAAATAGCAATAGGGTGTGGTGTAATGTGAATAAGGAGCAATTCAGTGTCATGTAATGTGAATAAGGGGCTCTATTGTGAGGAGTAACGTTTATAAGGTAAAGTGATATTACTGTTGGATGTAATATGAATTATGGACACTATTGCATGATCAAATGTGAATAAAGTTTCAGTACTGTGTGGTGTAATTGGAATTGGGGTTACTATTGTGTGGCCATGCCCTTTGCCATCAAAAACACACTCCGTTTTGGTCTGTGCGCCAAATGTGCAAACTGTTCCTATTTAAAATATAGGGGGTACAAACCCAAAATAAGGACTGCTATGAGTGAGGGGTGATGAAGCTGGGAAAGAGGTGCAAGGTCAGAGGCGGAACCAGCGGTGGAGCTAAGGGGCACCAGCCAAAATTTTGCCTAGGGCATCATAATGGTTAGGGCCGGCTCTGCCTCTACCCCAACTCAGTCTCGTCCACTCCCTTGACCATGTCTTCATCCACTGGAATACTACAACTCTCCCTCCCCCCCCTCTGACCATCATCTACTCTCCTTTACCCTTTCATCTCCTCTTCTCCCCACTCCCAGACTCACCGTCACCAGATGCAATCTCGGGTCTCTTGTCCCCGCTGTCTTATCCTCCCTCTATACACTCCTCTCTCCACTATCCACCGTGGCCTGCCCCAATCAGGCGGCCTCCTTCTATAACTCCACTCTCACCTCCGCACTCGATTCTGTTGCCTCTATATCCTCTGTCCACCTCCGCCGTTCTGAACCTCAACCCTGGCACTCCAAACTGACCCGTTTCCTGCAAAAATGCTTATGCAGTGCCGAGTGTCTCTGGAGGAAATCTCGCTCTCTGGCGGACTTCCTCCATTTCAAGTTTATTCTCTCTTCCTACAGCCCTGCCCTTTCCCTCGCCAAGCAATCCTTTTCCCAATCACTCATCTCTTCTCAGTCCTCCAGTCCCCACCACCTCTTTAATACTTTTAATACTCTCCTTCGAACCCCCCCCCCCCCTCCTCCCAACCCAACCTCCCTCACCGCCGCTGACTTTGGCTTCCTCCAGCCATCCTACCTTTTTTTCCTTCCACCCCACCACAGACAAGGAAGTCCACTCACTCATCTTATCCTCTCCTCCCCTCTACATGCCCCCTGGACCCCCTACCTTCACGTCACTGCACTGCAACTTCACATATGTCACAGTCATCGCAACTGTGCACTGCACTTGGGAGTACTTGGAGCCTGTTTTGAATTTTTACACAAACCTGATGGTTTACGTACAATCCGATGTTTGGGGATCTGCGCATGTGCATGTACTGCCCCAGTATTGTAAGTGTGCTGAGCCCAGGGACTGTGTCGTCACATGCAGATTTCCTGAACTCCGCAGAGGGTTTCAGAAGAGCAGTCTGAGTAAGCTTTGGTTTACACATACTGGCCGAGGATTGCAGCCATCTTCAGACAAAACGCTTGGATTGCAGATGCAGCAGGAGGCGTCTATTTCTACCAACCACATCAGAATTAGGCCCTTAATTCAGCTCTGGTGACTCTAAAAACAAATCCTGCCTGGAAGCCAGTTAAATGAGGGTCAATTAAATCAGCCATCCACCTACACATTGGATTCATATTAAAACCCCTTGATGCCAAAGAAGCCTGCCATTTAGGGATACTCACAATACAATATGTCATTGGAGGAACATATGAATATTCACTCCTTTCTACATACAGTATATAGTAGTGCAGGGGTCAGGGAACTTTTTTACCTTTTACCCCAAACTATATTTAGATTCGCCGATGTTACCCCCTTGCTTTGAAAGGAAGGAAATCATACATTATTGTGCATATATACTGGTTATCACTGTTTATATGGCATTTCTGAGATACTGTGTATCTATATATCTATATATATCTATATATATATATATATATATATACACAGAGAGAAAACCACAGCACTCCCCACCCCAGAAGCGGGGTACAGCTATGCACTTACCACTCACAGGGTGGGGTGCATGTAACACAGCACTCTCCACCACAAAAGCGGGGTACACAGCCGTACTTACCACTCACAGGGCGGGGTGCATGTAGCCCATGACCACATCGCTCTAGTAAATATAAACAAAAAACCCAGCACTCACCAAAGTAAGCTCACTTATCCTCAACAATTCAATAAATAAATGATGGGGGTTTAGTTAGTGTATTGGCCAATGCACGGAAGCCTGCATACCGATCTCCAAGGTACCCCACCTTCATGCAGGTCCTACACTATCACAGAGTCTTAAAACCTGACTACTTCACTGCTGTTACACACATCATCTGCCTGCTAGATTTAATGTGTACCTGCCACACCCTTTATGGCTTTTAAAGGTACACTAGTCACCTTGCACTGGCTCAGAGATGATTGCTAAGGAACAGCTGAGACAGGTTCAGGATAATAGAGTCCACACAGGGGTGCATGAGAAAGCTAGTGGCCACAGTTAATAAGAGTTAACCATAGATTAACCCCATCGTATACACACAGAGAGAAAACCACAGCACTCGCCACCCCAGAAGCGAGGTACAGCTATGCACTTACCACTCACAGGGTGGGGTGCATGTAACACAGCACTCTCCACCACAAAAGCGGGGTACACAGCCGTACTTACCACTCACAGGGCGGGGTGCATGTAGCCCATGACCACATCGCTCTAGTAAATATAAACAAAAAACCCAGCACTCACCAAAGTAAGCTCACTTATCCTCAACAATTCAATAAATAAATGATGGGGGTTTAGTTAGTGGATTGGCCAATGCACGGAAGCCTGCATACCGATCTCCAAGGTACCCCACCTTCATGCAGGTCCTACACTATCACAGAGTCTTAAAACCTGACTACTTCACTGCTGTTACACACATCATCTGCCTGCTAGATTTAATGTGTACCTGCCACACCCTTTATGGCTTTTAAAGGTACACTAGTCACCTTGCACTGGCTCAGAGATGATTGCTAAGGAACAGCTGAGACAGGTTCAGGATAATAGAGTCCACACAGGGGTGCATGAGAAAGCTAGTGGCCACGGTTAAAGAGAGTTAACCATAGATTAACCCCATTGTATACACACAGAGAGAAAACCACAGCACTCGCCACCCCAGAAGCGGGGTACAGCTATGCACTTACCACTCACAGGGTGGGGTGCATGTAACACAGCACTCTCCACCACAAAAGCGGGGTACACAGCTGTACTTACCACTCACAGGGCGGGGTGCATGTAGCCCATGACCACATCGCTCTAGTAAATACAAACAAAAAACCCAGCACTCACCAAAGTAAGCTCACTTATCCTCAACAATTCAATAAATAAATGATGGGGGTTTAGTTAGTGGATTTGCCAATGCACGGAAGCCTGCATACCGATCTCCAAGGTACCCCACCTTCATGCAGGTCCTACACTATCACAGAGTCTTAAAACCTGACTACTTCACTGCTGTTACACACATCATCTGCCTGCTAGATTTAATGTGTACCTGCCACACCCTTTATGGCTTTTAAGGTACACTAGTCACCTTGCACTGGCTCAGAGATGATTGCTAAGGAACAGCTGAGACAGGTTCAGGATAATATATATATAATTTTTTTTTTAAATATATATTTTTGTATTATTTTTCGCCAATAATTTTTTGGCAATGAATGGGTTAATTAACACTTTCTCCCCAAAACACCAGAATGAATGTAAGAAAGATCGATGAGGGGGGATGGGGGAAGGGGGTACGACTTTTAGGAGACAGATGGCCACATCCTCACCTCAGTAATGTCAGTGGGAATTTCTGGGCCACTGTCTGATCCTGCAGAACTCCGTCCGCGGTCAGCCACTTAACGCTTCAAGATCTGTGTGTGGGTTGGCAGGCCGCGGGCGGGAGGACAGGACAGCGCAGGACGGGCGGTCGTGAGGGAGGGCGGTGTGATGTCAGCACGTCACACCGTGGCTGGGAACACAGCACAGGGCGGGCAGGAGGGAGCGCGGTGTGACGTCGGTGCTGGACGGGGCTGTGGCTCGACAGCGCAACCGTCCATTACCCCCAGGAATTTCATTTTTACCCATTTGAGATAACTTACCCCTGTTCCCTGACCACTGTAGTAGTGGCATGGCATGTGTTGTGAACACTGTATTTCTCAATATTCCTGTGCTCTGCGACATAACAAGTAGATATTTGTTTGGCCATCGTCTCTAAACAAAAAAAAGAGAGAGCAGGGTTTACACTGGGAAAATTAAATATTTCTTTTATTTAAAAACATTTCAAACATACCTTTAAATTAATAAATTAACTGTACAGCAGTACCGGGACGTAGTTATGTGACCAATGGTCACATAACCTCCCCCTGCATCCCTGAACAATGACAATACAGACAGTGGGCATGCCAACTAGAAGGGACTATTCCCAACACCCATAGAGTGGGAATAGAACCTGTGGCAAGGGGCTTCTTTGCACTTCCTCCCCACATCCTCCCCTCGGCATTCTGCGGCCGGGATCCTGGCATCGGGATGCTGCCCGCCGGGATCCCGTCCACCGGTAAGGTGGCCCCAGCCCACAGTTCCACCTATTACAATGAGTACATGCCTAGGTGCATATACTGTATGTCCTAAGGTTAACTCTAAGCAAACTGTTCTTCATTTGTTAGCCTTATACCACCTCCTGATATTTTCTAAGCACAATGGTCATTTGTGTGATAGATTTTATAATGTTTCTTTGGTACAAATCCTACCCATGATTTGAATAGAATATGTAAGAAATAAATAATATTTAGATGACTAATATTGTAATTTTGAACATTGCAATTATATAGCTAGCTTTGCTTTGTTCTATATCAGGTACTAGAAATAGAAATAATGTCACTTATAAGTCATGATGTAATCTTATTACTTAGGTCAAACTCTGTAGAAAAATTATAAGGAAATATGATATAGTGTCACTTTAGAAAGTAATGCAAGCCATTAATCCCTGAAATTGAAAATGTACTTACCATAAATTAAGGGAAACACAAATAATGTTACTTGACCCCAGTGAAGTTTTAGAAGCGAAGGGTGAAAAATATAGTTTTAATACAAATGATATATCCGTACGGTCTGAGAGCATAAAGACAAATCTAATTTTTCTGTAGAATTGCACTTAGGACCTGAATAAATAAAATCATTTGGGCATCAGCATTGACGCAATTTTAGATAATCCAAGAATATAATGCATCAGGACGCAGAAGGACAGTGTAATCAGAAGATTAAAACCATCAGTTTTTCAAGCTGAAAACATTGGCATGATCTGACAAGTACACACAAGTGTGAGGGAAAGTACAATCTAATGTAAAAAAAATATTCAATTTTATCAAATCTTTAAAGGGAAAATATACTATTTGAACAAGTTACCTATAGTGGAATAGCAAACTCAAACTTCCAGAAAATTCCTTGTAAAAAAATCTAAATACCTGATACAATTCCTTATCAAACTATGTACTGTAATTAAAATACTAATGTCCTTTTAGAACAAAATGGGTCGTTTGCAATGAGCCGCCGATGGGGTTGGAATGGTTCACAGGGGCACAAGGGAAATCCCCAGTGGTTGATACAGTATATGTCACTTGTATATTGTGTGTGACTGAGGCTGTATATGGAGCAGAACAGAACTTGTATTGGAAAAAAAAGCTGCAGCTGCTGCATTGTAGCACTTTATGTACAGATTCAGAGACTCAGTCACACACAGATATACAAGGCTAATATTTTGAATTAATCAGTACAGTCACCTCATGCATCCTATAGCATTGTGACTAAGACGCATTTTCAGCAAAAAAGAAGCAAAAAAAACCCAACTCTAGAATATTCTCAAGCAACCTGGTGTGCCAAGGGTAGCTGTTTGGCATGTCTGCTGCAAATATGCATGAGGACACATCTGTATGACAGTTTATTCTAATACTATTCACAAATAGCACAAAAAACAATAAAATCATATAAAGCACGCATACAGTAAGTATTGGTGTTGAAACAGTAGGCTGAAAAAGCTGTTGTGACACAGCAGCAAATAGATCTTATGTGAATAGCAAATAAGCTTGAGGTGTGTGATAAAGAGTATCTACAGTATTTAGACAGTCATTAGGTCAACATTAGGTCGACAAGGAAAAAAGGTTGACAGGGTCAAAAGGTCATCATGGAAACGGTAGACAGTAGAAAACGCCAACAGGTACAAAAGGTCGGCATGGTCAAAAGGTCGACTGAATCCCCTACAATGGCTCCTAGGTAAACCAGGAAGCAAGGTAAGTACATATGTGTCCTCATACATCTAGCCCAATATGGCACACAATGGGGCAGATGTATTAAGCCTGGAGAAGTGATAAATCAGTGATAAGTGCAAGGTGATAACGCACCAGCCAATCAGCTCCAATATATAAATTTACAGTTAGGAGCCAATTGGCTGGTGTGTTATCATTTTCCACTTATCACTGCTTTATCACTTCTCCAGGCTTAATACATCTGCCCCACTGGGAGATGCCAGGCATTAGTGAAATGACAGGTCCCACACAACTCCGTTAGTGTCTGGCTTTTTTTTTTTTGCTCAAAAAGGCATCTTAGATGCAACATGATATGCCAAGGACGCATGAGGAGACTCTGCTGATTAATTTACTATGCGACACTTGTATATCTGTGTGACTGAGTCTGTATACAAAACACAACTTGACATAGAAAAAGCTGTGTCTGCTGCTTCGTAGTTCTTAGTATGCAGATTCAGAGACTCAGTCGCACACATATATTTAAGTGTCGCATATCAAATTAATCACCAGAGTATCCCTGTGCATCCTAGTTGGATTGTGTTGCGTTTCAGCAACAACGCCCAACGCTAGCAGAGGCTGTATGGTGCAACCGCAGCAAAGATGTATGTGGTCATATCTGTATGTTCACTGTGTGTAATAAAGGGTTAAAACATTTGATGTATTTGCACTGTGTTTTTTTTTTATACATTTCTTTTACAGGGGACTATAGGCACCAGCAGGCCCTCAATGCCCTGCATGCTGGTACTTGCAGTTCCCCAAGTACCAGCATGTGGGAGAGGCTTGCTGTGGCCTGTAACCTCTCCGTAAAAGACAATATTACTTTAAATCTGACTTTTACTGAAAGCTATCAACCCTGCAGCCAACGCCCAAAGGTGCTATGACATAGCCCCTGGATTCAGCTCAGGCCTAGGGTACACTAGACAGGGGGACCACTTTATTGGGATGGGTCCCCTCTTCCCAGAGGCGGGCTGGCCCAGGGGGCAGGGTGCCATGTGCTCCCCGAGCCACGCTACTGCCGAGGGTCAAGGGCTGGCCGCCACCTTCCACTACACCAGCAGTGGCCAACCCGTGACTCTCGAGCCACATGCGGCTCTTTCTACCTCCGCAGCCAATTAGGAGTCTTAGCTGCCGGTCCGCGAACTCTGAATGGCTCATGGACCAGCGCCTAATTAGAGAGAATCAGCGCCGCTGGAGAGTGGAGACTGAGGGACAGGAGAGACGCATGCTGCCAACAGAACTAGGACCTGACACAGAGGGACAAGGGCTTCCGCAGCAACTAAGTTCTATGACCAGCAAGCAGTGCAAGGCAGAATCAGAAGATAAAGGGAACAGGAGCCAATCAATAGACTCCTGCATCCAAGCCTCCACAAATCCCATGCAGCTGCTACAGCAATTAAGCAGACAGAACAGAGCTGCAGGCAACACATGTAACAACTCTAAGATTGGTGCTTATGAGTTACAATGTATGTGTGCTTATACTGTATGTTTCTATGTAATTGATGATCATGGGTTACTGTGTAATTGGTTCCTCTGGGTTACAATGTGATTGGTGCCTATGGTTTATACACTGTATGCTGTTAACTATGTGTATAGACTGGAAAGCTCTTTGAAAATGATGAGGTTAAAATAATTTAACATTTCGATTATATAACAAAATCTATGTTCCAGGGCTAATCCAACAGTACCACTCATCTTTTAAATATGTAAACAGATTGGGGACTTGAATGTTAAATTATTTAGGGCATATGAGTTTTTACAAGGCCCAGTATGCACATGACTGGCCGCCTATAAGCAGTGGTGTGTGACCATGCAGAAATGGCTCAGAGCAGATGAGCCGTTGTTGCAGCCTGTATTGTGCGCAGCGTTTCACTTGTCATTGTTCTACAAATGCTGTTCTGTGTTACTTGGGATGAGCAGAGACAGAGACTAACTGTCTGCAACTCTTCTAGAACAACCCAGCATAGTAATTCTAGATTCCTCTGTACTATATTATATTGACATCTAAAGGTAGCATCAGTGTATGCTTAAAGCATCTACCAATATATGATATAGGTAAAGATCCAGAAATCCAGGGAAATAGAGCTGAAACTGTCTTAGAAACTGACGGCAAATACACCCTGAAATAATAAATATGAACCCCACATGTACACTACTTATACTCCTCTACATGACACTCGCTGTCACAATTATTTAACTTTGAAAAATCTGCAAAGAAAGGCAGAAGATTAAATTAACATGTAACAGTTTCTATGCTGCTTCCAATCAGTATCTAGCAAAATGTGCTTCAATGAAGCAGCTCAGTAGGTAATAGTCCCCATAGAAGTAATATCCTAAGATTTGCAACTTCTGTATGTGCTCACTAGACTTGGTGGTCTATTTAATTAAGCTAAACTGTGGTCTAAGTATCTCAGCAACTTTAGGTAAATCTAAAGCAGGCGTCAGCTGCTGGGCCAAGCTCTGGAATACTTTGCATTCCAGACCTTGGTAAATCTGACAGCCTAGCACCCCCCATAGAAACCTATGCTTCTGCTGTCAAGAATGGAGGGACCACAGCAGATATTGGAGATATCTACTGCGGTCCTACTATGGTAAAAACAGAAGATCCTTAAAGGGATGTTTTGGGGGGCTATCCCACAAATATTATTTAATAAATAGGCAGTTTTAGGGAGAACAAACAAACATGACTGTTTTTAGGTGCCTCGCCTGCAGCCAGTGACTGGTCATCTGCATGGAATACTGTTGAAAATATCCCTCCCAAAATGGCAGCCGCTACAGAGGAGACAGTTATAAAGGATGATAGAGGAGGCGCGGCCATCTTGAGAGGGACATTCACTAGAGGCAGGTGCAAGTGCCGGTACTGCTGACATGCAGTGGGGGGTGCGAATAGCTTCTGAGAAAGAAAATGTCAGCGGCAGCATGTAACCCCTGACAACAAGCGGGTAGTAGTGGGGCATTATTATGTGAGTGAGCCCACATTGTGAAACATATATTAAGGTGACAGTGCAGGGCATAAATGTGGGGCATAATATGGGGAAAAGAGCATTACAGTGTGGGTCATTATATGGTGCAAGGGGCATTACTGTGTGGGGCATACAGTGCAAGGGGCATCACTGCATGAGGCATAATATGGTGCAAGGGGCATTACAGTGTGGGCATAATATGGTGCAAGAGGCATTACTGTGTGGGGTATATGGTGCAAGGGGCATGACTGTGTGGGGCCTAATATGGTGGACTTTTTATTTTCCAGTGGTAGGGGGGGTATCCTTATGGGGGGGTAGGGTCAGACATGCGGGATGGACTAGCCCTGTGCTGGGCATCCCCCCGCATGTCTGAGAAACTGATCATAGATCAGATCTGAATGACCCCCAAAGTCTTTAGTGACCACAGGGAATGTAGACACTGATTTAAGAATGGGTTAATGGTGAAATAAACTGTCACATATATATAGTGAGTTTTGTCTCCCCTTGCTGAGGATTATCTCAGGAGATTCAAAAGTCATAAGACTCCTTCCCATGTACACACCCAACCAAATTAAATCTAGGATTCCCACAATGAAACATAACATCATATTGTTTCAGAGCATAATATCCTGCCTTATGTTGCATATTGGCCCTGAGGACTATACTCCTTTCCATTTAAATGGGCACTAAATTCAATATAACAGTCACAGTGGAAGGAACAAGATGGAAGCCATCAGGCAGAAAATATTGGCTCTAGAAATTATTGCATCACATCAGTCTGTAATAATCATTCCAGTCCCTGTAGATATTCCATTAGCCTCTAGATTGCCGGCAAATTCTCTGTGATTCAATCTGACTTCAGAAAGCTTGTGATGGATGGGGACTTTTGGAACTATGATACAACTGATGTGATCATTTACAATTCATTGTGTACTTTGGATTCTGCTGAATTTATTGTAATGAAAGCATGATTTTAGTCACTATATGAGTTATGTTAAAGAGAGTACATTGTTTACAGTTAAGCCTCATATCTTTTTATTTAAATACGTGCTACTGTAGTTACGGTTTGCTTTTTTCTTTAATTTTAGAATCACTTTAAGAGAAAATAATCAAGTTTTTTTTATTTTTCTTATAGAAAATTTCTACTTTTGCGATTTATTCTTTAATATTTAAATGTAAATGCAAATGTAAAAAACTTCAGCAATTTGTAATCTTAAAATGGTTGGTTACACTCTATGATAGACTGGGTATGTAGTTGTGTGACTGGCGTTCAGGAGACCGCCGGTCACAATACCGATGGTGAGATCTTGACTAACAGGGACTTTTCCCACTCGTGGGTGTCCACGACACCCATGGAGTGGAAATAGAACCTGTTGCGAGCACAGTCCGCCACCTAGCCCGCAAGCTGGGATCCCGGTGTATCTGCGGTAGAAAAGACATTATCACCACTCAGCTTGACATTCTAAAATTTTAATTATACAGCAAACATAACTTTGCAATTTCACTTTTGGGGTGAATAACACAGAGTGGTAGGGGTAAGTATCGTAATATCATCCACATAGAGGAGGAGTTTTTGCAAAATTAGTTGAAACGGTAAAACAAATAAATAAGTAAAAGAATTAAGTTTTCTCCTTGAAATGTAAGGGGTGCAAATGCATTTATTTTAAATTTTTTCAATGTTGGGAAAATACATGTAGTGCACAAATACTAGACACCTTTGTTTTGACCCTGAAATGTAGAATTAAGCTACAGTAAAACACCCCTTCTCAACTGTAAGTCTACCTGCTTATTTTACATTTGCCCCCCTTGTGCAGCACAACATGGGTTTGCCAAGGTGTAAATTTTCTCCTTTTTTTGCTTTCCTCCTGACTCTACATTGGTCTCACAGTGCACATCTTCAGGCTTCTGAATTAGGACACTACACTAAGGGACACAGTCAAAATCTATAGATCAATAATTACCTGTAAAGCAGATTTAGGGGCCTGTTTACTAAAGGCCGCTTTTAACATGTTATTCCATATTTATATTAAACTATCTGCTGGGACAGTCCATTTGAAAAGTACCTGCTGCGGGGAGGAGAAATGCAAAAGACAGCAACAAATACTTTTGAGCAGAGTGCGCATGTGTGTACTCACACATGCAGAAAGGGTCCAGGGGACCAGCAAAAGTCCTGCACTCCAGGAGAAAGCCAGCTTCTGTCATCTTTATTAATATCATCTGTATACAGCCCACTTTGAAACCAGAGGGAGCTGCAGGACTGTGTAGCCAGTTGGGTTTATGTTAAAGGTCATGTGACTTTTGTCCCACATTTGTAGTCAGTATAAGGGTGCATGTTTGTGTGTTGTAGGATATGAAGAGAACATTTTACCTTTTCCCATGGGTTCTGTTCAGACTGACATGCGCAGATGGGTTGTTATTGGGCCTAAGTCATAAAACGGTAGCCTTCAGAACAGGTAAATAGATGGATTTAATATTTTATTATTAAGTTATAACCATAAATGGAGCAAGACTGCCCCCTACTGCTAATGAAGTATACATTTATGAGGAGACACCACCCCTAATCAAACAGGGGAAAAGGTTGCTTGGCATGAGTGAGCTGACAGTTCCCATGTAACTCTGCTAATGTTGGGCGTCTTGTTTTGCCGAAAACACATCTTATTTGCATCACTATGCGAATAAGACGAATAAGCAGACTTTGCTGATTAAAATGATATGTGGCATGCGTAAATTCTGTGACCTCATCTGTGTCTGCATACGAAATGACACGTAATATAGCATTTCATATGCAGATAGAGCTATAGAATATACGGGTGGTCTTCAGTTTGCCTACTGTCGGGTTATCCCGGCGCACAGTATACCGGCGCTGGAATCCCGACAGCCAGCATACTGACACCGTTTCTCCCTCTTGGGGGTCCACGGAGGGAGAATAGATAGTGTCGCACGCCGCCGTGCCCGCAGCGTGATGAGCACAGTGAGCCCGCAAAGGGCTCATTTGCGTTTGCCACGCTGTCGGTATGCTGACGGTCGGGATTCCGGTGCCGGTATGCTGTGCGCCGGGACCCCGACAGCCAGCATACCATACTACCTCTGAATATACAGTAGGCATGCTATAATTTGCTAGGTCTGGTTCTGGCCTCCGTTGCAGCTGCTTTTCCATCCCCACCCCCATTTTTGACCTGAACTCTTACATCATTTGATGGACCTTCAGTTCACCAAAGTTTACTGGGATGCACTACAGCCAACTTGGACCTGACATGCCAGGCATCTCAAGCCTCTTCTAATAATCATCTTTATCACCAACCTCTTAAAATCACTTGGAGTGTCACATCACCTGGTATATTCTCCATGTACTTGTGAATAGTAAGCCACAACTATGTTACCCACCAGATCCTGCTATGCCATGCCAGCCCTATTCTCCCTTTTAATGTCTATGTCCTACTGACTTAGTAGTTATTTTGTTTTACCCTGGACCAGTGTGGCCATATGGAACACTGGAATCCTTTTTGGACTCCCAGGATGACTGAGCCCATGCCGTTGAGAGCCTCTGGCTCCTGTGACCCAGCAGAGTCAACTCAACAGTCAAGCAAGGGTCTTCTCACATCCCAGTACCGATGGGGATTCAATATGAGCTCAGAACCCAATTCCCCTCCAGCCATCCTGTGGCTTCTTCAACCGCTACCTTTTGCTCCAAACACTGAGTTGTTTCCCAGCCCTACAATTAAAGCACCTCTACTGTAGACCTTCTCACATCCGCTGGCGGCCTAACACAGTGGCCTAGTATTTGGGGCTACTCAGATGCTTCCTGTTTGCAGCCCATCATTTATGCCACAAACCTCCTCATGATTTAAATGTACGATACCCCACACTCAAGATATTTTCTCCTGGGAAATACTTAACCAACTTCTTCCCTATTGTCTCTTCCTTCCCATCCTCTTACCTCCTGGCCACCTTGCTCTCCATCCTATATTATTTTTTTTCTCTGCCTTATCCTATGTTCTCTATATCGGGACTCCCTCAGAATCACCTACTACAACACTATCATGGACCTTATGCTTAATGCCTTAACAAACTGCTACTCTTCATGGTGCCTCTACTTCACTGATTGCACCCCATATACTGTGTCTTCACACTGCTGCATTACCTGATTTATATACTAAAACTAAACTGCCACAATTAATTCTACTGTTTCTCTTTACTCCTCTCTAGATTGTAAGTTCACATAGACAGGGTTATCTCTACCTTTTGTCTCGTGTCTCTCCACTATCAATCTATGTTGTTTGTTCCTTGTCATGTCTAATGTTGAATTTTTGTTAATTACCTAATAAACCACCTCCCGTCTGTAAACTGTCAGTTCTTCCTTATGGCTATCTGACTGGTTTGCTGACCCCAGCCATTATTATTATTATTATGGATATGGGATGTGCCTCTTAAGGAAAGAGAAGCATTGCTTTTTATGCAGAGGGAAGATATTTGGTCAATGGAAATAAGAGGGTCATTCCGAGTTGATCGCATGTAGCAACTTTTTGCTGCCCGTGCGATCAACTAGACTCCGCCTATGGGGGAGTGTATTTCTGCATAGTAGGGCTACGAACGCTTGTGTAGCCCTGCTATGCAATAAGTGTTTTGTGTAAAAGAAGATCAGGGTAAGAGTTACTTACCCTGTGCGATCGATCCACCGTTGCAGGTCCCGGAATTGACGTCAGACATCCGCCCTCCAAACGCCTGGACACGCCTGCGCTGGACTCACCTGAAAACGGTGAGTTGCCGCCCAGTTCCGCCTTCCTCCTGCTTTCTTCGCTGTCGCCGGGCAACAACGCACCTGTGCAATGCGGCCTTTGCGCATGCGCAGTTCCTACCCGATCGCACGGCTGCGAGGAAGTGCAGCTTGCGATCGGGTCGGAATGACCCCCTAAGTGTAGAAATAGCCATTCTGCAACGCTGTATTTTTGACAGCAAATTTTTCTGAAAATTAATTGTAAGGCTAAAATCAACTTGCAGAATTCTTTTCATGACTGCTGTGCGCTTCTTTTACTGTTGGTGGGTGGAACTGACATCAATAAAGTGATGTCAACTACAATTCAATTTAGCTAAAATTGACTGGAACATTTACCTCATGGAAATGTGTGCACACATTTGGTAATCCCACCAAAACAGTAAACTGATCATCGTCGAAGTTGACAAAAGCCTGTTTATGAAGTGCAAAAAAATCCGTGAAGGATTCTTCCACTACAATGTGTACTTGGGGGTATATGTTAGGAAACTGGTGATATTCTTAGTTGATATACCATACACAAATGTCAAAACTCTAGAGCATGTTATGACACAAATTATGGCTGAAGGATCTACAGCATCATATACTCAGATTTCTGCACTCCTACAAAAGAGATGCCGTGAGTTACACATTTACTGTATAAGGCATATAACATAGAAACATAGAATTTGATGGCAGATAAGAATCACTACACTTTTGTTAACAAATGGAGTAGTTTATGCATTAATAATCCAAAAAATGTTCCATTTAGAAGTTAAGTAGGCTAGGGGCATTTGATGTTTGTGTACACAATAGGGACTGGTAGGAGATAAGTCGTTTTTTAACATTACCAACCATACATTTAAAGATTTGAATTAAAATATTTTGAGAAATGTGATGCTTGGCAGCAGATAGGTGCAAGCAGGATCTAACAATGAAAACATATGACTTCCTATCAAATTTCCTTGCTTGTGCTGCTGATAACTATTCCAGATGTCACTGCACATCAACAGCACAGCTTCATTTACACCTGCTCAATATAGCGAAAACTGCCTGAAGCGCTGAAGGAGATGATAACGATATTGTGTGAATGAGACAGCAGATACACTACGGACCATATTCAGAGATGAAAGCAGATTGCTGCATATACAGCCAGATCTGCGTTCATCTCCTCATATGCAGGGGCCGCCCAGCACAGAACAAGGCTGCCCAACATGTGGGAAGCTGCCTCCCAATGCATCCGCAATTAGATTGCGGATGCATTGGAACTAAGGTTGACCCCTGGCAGCGCAGCCTGGCTGCGCTGTCAGGCGGTCTGCCAGCATTTTTTTTTTCAGATCAGCAATGGCGCCTGCAATGTGTAAGGTCGTGCACGTGCACAACGGTTGGTACATGTGCGCAGACCACCTGGATACGGCCACTGCGTGCAAATGTGTGGCTGCATCCAGGTCAGAATAACCACCTGTTTCTAATAAGCCAGTGCTTATTCTACCAGCATTCTAGATTGTACTGTGTGGCAGACAGCAGCAGCTGGCGCTAGGACCAAGTTTCAGCTCCCAGTGCTGGAAGTGCGGCAGTGTAGGCAGAGATGCGTCCCCAGCGGAACACATTAGGGGCTGGCGCTGGAACAGTGTCTGCTCCCAGCGTCGATGAAGAAGTGGTGTTTGCAAGGCTTATTAAAATTTGGTGCTGGTCTCAAGTCACGACTGATGACAATTAATCGCGTCTGGTGGCAATTAGACTGGCAGCTAATCAAGGGTGGCCACGGTGAACCAATTGCAATGAGCCATGACATGGCTCTTCTTTTTCACAGTTTGGTATTGTCATTTTACTTGGAAATGTAGAGTAGAGCTACAGTTCCCATCAGCACCCAGTCAGCAAGCAGGGAACTCACTGAGCACTGCAGTCTAGCAACCAAAAACAGCGAAGATGAGACATCATTTGTTCCTAGTACAATTGGTTTGCTGCAAGAGTGAGAAATGCAGGGTCTAAGAGAAAGACGTGGGAGCAGTGTGTCAAATAGGGAATCACTGAATGAGAGGTAGAGAAGATGAGAGAGGGAAATGGGTTAAGAGATGCAGGGGATGAGAGAGGCGAGGGAAGCAGGGGATGAGAGAGGGAAGCAGGGGCTGAGAGGGTAGCAAGGAGAAAGAGATGTAGGGGGTGAGAGGGAAGCAGTAGTTAGAAATGAACAAAGTGAGAGAGTAGCAGGTAAGGAGAAGGAAGCAGGGGGCGAAAGAAGCAGGCTCTGAGAGGGTAGCAGGAAGTGAGAGAGGGATGGAGGGAGGGAGTGAGAGGTGCAGGGGCTGAGTAAGGAGAGCAGGAAGTGTGAAATTCAGGGGATGAGAGTAAACAGGCCCTGGCCAGGATGTACTAAAGGAAAAGTGCGGTAAAAACACAATTTTCGGGGGTTTTACCGCATTTTCTTATGTATTATGCCCCGTCTGCCTGCTTACCAATGCAGAGGGTAACACCAGTTATAGAAGCCTATGGGCTTTTTTCCACATCCCATCGCCTTTGCCACATCCCGCCGCCGAGCACTGCACACCACGCCTCCTCACCTCCTGCTTGCAGCCTCCCGGACGATATCCATGCCAGGCCACCTGGTCCTCAGCAATCCCGGATCCCCCAATAATCAACTTCTGGCTGCAGGGGAGTTGGAGGAGGAGCCTATACACAGAGGCCCATCTATCTGAGGCTCAGGAATAGCTGCTGGGGTGCTGACAGATGATCGCAAAGGACAGATCTTATCGGGAGAACTGTCTTTTACGATAATAATCGCATATGTTAGTACATATGCGATTAGTATGTAGGCGGATGTGGTGGAATATTCCGCCATAGGTTAGTACAGTACATCCCGCCCCCTGAGAGGGTAGTAGGGAGTTCGGGGACTAGCGGGTGAGAGAGGGATGGATGGAATAAGATGTGTAGGTGGTAATTAAAAGAGAGACAAGCATGTGTCGAAACACAAAGGAGAGCATGTGCGGAGTGATAGTTACCTGGGATCAAGATATTGGTGGTCATTCCGAGTTGTTCGCTCGTTGCCGATTTTCGCTATGCTACGATTTGCTGCTAAATGCGCATGTGCATGGTATGCAGCGCGCATGCGCTAAGTTATTTAACTAAAAACTTAGCAGTTTTGCTGGTGTTCGTACAACGCTTTTCAGTCGCACTGTTGATTGGTAAATGATTGACAGGAAAGGGGCGTTTCTGGGAGGTAACTGAGCGTTTTCCGGGAGTGTGCTTAAAAATGCAGGCGTGTCAGGGAAAAACGTGGGAGTGTCTGGAGAAATGGGGGAGTGGCTGGCCGAACGCAGGGCGTGTTTGTGACGTCAAACCAGGAACTAAACGGACTGAGCTGATCGCAATCTGTGAGTAGGTCTGGAGCTACTCAGAAACTGCAAAGAATTATTTAGTAGCAATTCTGGTAATCTTTCGTTCGCTATTCTGCTAAGCTAAGATACACTCCCAGAGGGCGGCGTCCTAGCGTGTGCAATGCTGGTAAAAGCAGCTTGCGAGCGAGCAACTCGTTATGAGGGCCATTGGCACATGAGAGTGCCAAACAAAGAAAACAGGTAAGGGAAAGAAGGAGGGACGCATGGAAAACATAAAAGAGAGGTGAGCAAACACATGGTAGACATAAGAGATTATAGTATTTTGTACGCGGAATATATTAGACACTGAGGAAAAGTGAACATACCATATGGTGAACAGCTTTACATAATTGAATACATTTTATATATACTACATAGGGGTATATTCAATAAGTGTAAGATCCATTCCGACATGCAATTGTCGGTATGGATCCAACAAAGGCTATTCAATGAATAGCCAAATCCGACTGTCGGATTTGGCCGTTCCCGGTGTCCTGTCCTGCTGCTGCTTTCAGCGGTTTCTTAGTGCGCTGTCAGCGGCGGTGGGGGGATGGGGGTGATGTTTGTGGCGGCGGGGGGGGTGATGTCTGCAGCGGCAGAGGGTGATGTCTGCGGCGGCGGGGGGTGATGTCTGCAGCTGTGGGGTGTGATGTCTGCAGTGGCGGAAGCTAGTCTGCGGCTGGGGGATGCGCTGCCGGGAGTGAGGAACCTGGCCGGGGGGACGCCCTGCTCAATCTGACTTTTTTTAAAGTTGGATTGAGATTGTCAGAAAGGGGGCCCCATCTACGACAGAAGCACGCGGATCGGTGGCGGCTATTCCACCGATCCACCTGCTTTCCGACAAGTTGTGAATTCCTGACTTGTCATAAAAAAAACTGCCTATATTGAATAGGTCAGAACCCCTTCCGACAGAAATCTGTCGGAAGCTGCAGTCTTTCCGACAAGACGGCAGCTTCCAACAGCAGTTGAATATGGCTCATCGTGCTAAAAAGCATCTAAAATGAAACTCATATTTTTAAAATACCTAACGCTTTTGGGGGATGGATCAACCCCAAGACCCCCCACCATTATATTAAAATTTCTATACTCCCACTTCTAAATTCCTGCTTCAAGCACTGTAATAAGTAGAGCTGTGCGGCGGGCACTTTTCGTATTTTGTGTTTTGGTTTTGGTTCTAGTTCCATGCTCATGTTTTGGATCTGGATTGGTTTTGCAAAAACAACCCTTTCGTGTTTTGGTTTTGGTTTTGGATCTGGATGATTTTTGAAAAAAACCTCAAAACAGCTAAAATCACAGAATTTGGGGGTAATTTTGCTATTCTGAAGACAATATTGTTTTTAGGCCAAAAGGTTGCACCGAGGTGGCTGGATGACTAAGCTAAGCGACACAAGTGTGCGGCACAAACACCTGACCCATCTAGGAGTGGCACTGCAGTGTCAGACAGAATGGCAGATTTAAAAAATAGGCCCCAAACAGCACATGATGCAAAGAAGAAAAAGAGGTGCACCGAGGTAGCTGGATGGCTAAGCTAAACGACACAAGTGTGCGGCACAAACACCTGCCCATCTAGAAGTGGCACTGCAGTGGCAGACAGGATGGCACTTAAAAAACCTAGGCCCCAAACAGCACATCATGCAGAGAAGAAAAAGAGGTGCAATGAGGTAGCTGTATGATTAACCTAAGCAACACAAGTGTGCGGCACAAACAATATGGGACGTGCTGGAATTTGCCCAGATGTAATACACGAACAATATTGGTGACACAGGAGAGTGTACCCCTAAACCACACACACACGGCATAGCTTGTAAAATTAATTTGGATAATAATAACCCTTTTATTTGGAGCTATTATAATAATATGCTGTACAACAGGCAACAACAGCAGCGGCACCGGAATTTTACTGCAGTACCACTGGAATTATACGGCAGTATTACTGGATTTATAAGGCAGTATCACTGGAATCATACGCCAGTACCACTGGAATTATACGGCAGTACCACTGGAATTATATGGCAGTACCACTGGAATTATACGGCAGTATCACTGGATTATACGGCAGTACCACTGGATTTATACGGCTGTACCACTGGACCTATACGCCAGTACCACTGGAATTATACGGCGGCATCACTGGACTTATACGGCAGTATCAATGGAATTATACGGCAGTATCACTGGAATTATATGGCAGTACCACTGGACATATACAGCAGTATCACTGGATTTATACGGCAGTACCACTGGACATATACGGCAGTATCACTGGACATATACGGCAGTATTACTAGACTGGTTTTATACACCAGTACCACTGGATTTATACGGCAGTACCAATGGACATACTGTATATGGCAGTATCACTGGAATTATATGGCAGTACCAATGGACATATACAGCAGTATCACTGGATTTATACGGCAGTACCAGTGGACATATACGGCAGTATCACTGGACATATACGGCAGTATCTCTGGACATATATGGCAGTATCACTGGACATATACGGCAGTACCACTGGACATATACGGCAGTACCACTGGATTTATACAGCAGCACAGGGACACCACCACTGGACTGATGCAGGAAAACACAGCACCACTGCAATGGACTGGACTTATACAGCAGCACTGGACATATGGCAGCAGAGGACACCACCACTGTGACTGGACTGATGCAGCACAAGACACCACCACTGGACTGATACAGCACAACACAGCACCACTGGACTGGACTTATACAGCAGCACTGGACATATGGTAGCAGAGGAAACCACCACTGTGACTGGACTGATGCAGCACAAGACACTACTACTGTACTGATGCAGGACAACACAGCACCACTGGACTGGACTTATACAGCAGCACTGGACATATGGCAGCAGAGGACACCACCACTGTGACTGGACTGATGCAGCATAAGACAATACACTGGACTGACAGCACTGGAATCGCCACCCCACTTTCCCTCCCGCACAGACACTGAGGACGGAGACACATCCTCTCACTACACTCTCCAATGCCGAAGTGAAAATGGTGGTGACGCGCTGCTCCTTATATGGAATCCAAAACCCGCGAGAATCCGACAGCGGGATGATGACGTTTTGCCTCATTCTGGTTTCCAAGTCAGGTGGGAAAACCTGAGCCGGGCTCGGATCCGGGCTCGGGTAGTGAAGTTCAGGGGGGTTCGGTTCTCAGGGAACCAAACCCGTTCATCTCTACTAATAAGCAATGCTGTACCAGCCATGTATATTCATCTATGTGTACCTGCATCTTGTAAAAATTTACTATGCATGTTATCAGCAGAATTATTCTATAGAAATAGGCAATCTGCCCACCAAGGATGTTCACCATCAAACACCGTAAGACCACACCTGACTGCACAAATTTTCATCTAGTATTTTATTCATCACAAGTACAGTATATGTCCTAATTCTAATACTGGCTTGGTCTGGAGTTTTCTGTGAGTGCGGGGAAACCAGGCACTGCATGATAATATCACAGAGCAGCAACCAGCTACCGCTTACTGCCTAAATAATTCTATGGGTTGCTCATCCCACCCTTGAAGTACCAGGCAAGGAAGCCACCTAGGGCATAGTACATAGGTCACAGTGGGCCGGATAAACAATCCATAACAGTAACATGCAGTGGGATAGTGCAGAATCCATGATACGGCAGTAAGGAGAGACAGTAGTTGGCAGTATCAGTATGAGGTATGCAAAAACCAGCAAGAAATTATAGTAATGGGTTAAAGAGACCAATTGAGGTGTAATAGGTTGCATATAGCAGAATCGAATAACTGGCATAAACTAACCTGCTTAATCATGTGACTCCAGCAATATGACATTAAACAGTGGGAGCAGATATGGGGACAAGTGGTTAGTAGAAGGTAAACATGTTAAAAGTAAAATAAAATTAAAAGTCTGCCTTTACCCCAAGAATTTGTTGTTCCAATGTCTATATGGATCCCGCCACAGATGAATGGTTCTGCATGTTAGGGTAGGTGAGGCAGGGAAGTACAGGGGGTAGGGTAGCAAAATAACTGTCAGTAGCAGGGTAGCAATGTAGCATGCAGGCGTCAAGATGGCATCCATGACTCTGTCCCAGTGATCCCCCGCCAGGGATCTCAGCTCATCTGGAGGGGAAGGTCCACTAGGAAATGTTGTTGCAGCCTACACCTTGTCACCTTCACAATGGTCTCCTCTCCGGCTCTCGATGTCAACCAAACTCGAGTAAACAGCTGTCAGGAGAGAGGACCATTGCTTTGATCTCCAGCTCTCCCTCTGGAAGTGGCCAGGAGATCTCTGCTGGCAGCGCAGTTGGGGTGCACACCACAGGTCTGTCTGGGTATACATCTTGGGGGGGGGGGGGCAGCTGGAATAGCTGAGACTCGCGGCGGGGAGAGGTCGTGGGCAGCTTCAGGACAGTGGTGCCGGGGTCGCTGATTCCAGCTGACCCTAGTGCCTCTCTGACCCTGCTGTACTATATATCCTTTGAAAAGGGCTGACTGGTTATGCCTGTGCTGCAAGTTAATGGTTCAGGTCCAGTTCAATAAACAGGTTCCTGACCTATTAATAGTACTGTATGTGCAGGTGTCAGCGAATTTGACTAAGATCTAGAATCAAGCTCCAAAATTTAGCATTTGTATAACTTTGTATACTGTGCCATATATTGTGCAATGAAAATAAACTAAAAAAATATCTTATATAGAGCTGGTGCCAAATATACAAAGCTAAACAATATCTGGTGCCAGATAGACTAGAGCCACGAAAAATATGCAGAGCATTAAGTGGTGTCAGGAAAAATATGTAGATACATGCTTGTTGTCAACTCTGATATACAGAGGCTCATCCTTGTGGATCTGGCATATGCTGGGGTGCACCTTGTGCCAAAAACATAACAGCAAGGAATGCCAATATCATGCAGATGGCACGTTATCTGGCCATTGCAGAATGGCTGACATGTTGATGCACACAGTTATTTATTTACTAACAGTTTCTTATATAGCGCAGCAAATTCCGTGGCGCTCTACAATTTGAAACAACAATGATAAAAAAAATGGGTAATAACAAACAGTTGGGGTGCATCTGTCTGATAGTGGCATGGTATGGTTTGTTACATGGCATAGGGTGGTAGAAGGTGAGTTGGTGGTGTGCTAGGGCCTAGGAAAGTCCTAGCTGTTGGTGGGAAATGCAATTGCAGACAAAACGTAACAAAAATACCTGGCTAACTGCGATGGGAGGATGATATGCCTCCAGGGCCATGTAGTAATTGGCACACTTATTGGAATAGCCTGCCTCATGCCAGGCAGAAGACACCTATTTTGGTGTATGACACGGCTCTATTCTATTGATTAAGGATTTTGAAGGCACCTCCCAAGCTAACCATCGTGGGGGCCTGGGGGCCAAACTCGAACCGGCTCCCACTAGTAAGGGAGGAGTGACTGCGGTTTGAATTCACAATCGGTAGGATTGAAGAACCCAGTCCACTGAATCGGGTCGGCACATTGGTGCCTATCCGTGGATAGAGTGAGCAGGAGTACCCACTCTAATTATCAAATTCCAATAGTTTGTTTTCAATTGCTTTTCCTGTCCCACCAACTTTATGGAAGTGATAAATAAAATTTGGACCTTCTTCCTGCCAGCTATGCTGTGTTATATTTTTATTCATTTGGGTACGGAGAAGAATATATTCAGAGATGGTTACAGCAAATGCTGTAAAAAGTGCAATGAAGATTTACGCACACTGAAGCCCTAATACTTAATTGGCTTATACGTTACCTGGGCATGATGCAGATTAAGCGATGTAGTATTGGGGGGATATCTTGGGTTAGGCTGAGAAATAGCCAGTGTGCAGCTGAGGATGTATGTTGCTGCAGGAGCAGGGGGAGCAGAGGTGTAACGTGGAGCCATGGCTCCCGGATCAAGCTCACGTCACGGAGCCCCCCACCCCCCATTATACACACAAACACATAGTTCCCGACAGGGAAAAAAGCATTGAACCCCACGGGGTAAAAAATAACAATAGCCTCCACAGGGGGAAAAAGAAAAGCACTCACACAATGTGCCCTACAGGAAAAGAAAATCACCTATATACTGGTCTATGGCTGCAGTGCAATACGTATGACAGTAGTAAGCAGGGTGTTTGGTGAGGTGCGGTATGATATACCAGCAGACGGGATGCCAGCTGTCAGTCTACCAATAGTGGCATCCCGCCTGCTGGTATACCGGCCGCGAGTCCGCTCGCCACGCTTCGGGCCCGAGTGGGAATTACGGGCAGGTTTCGGATTCCGACCACCAGTAAAATGTTGACTGTCGAGATTCTGGCATCGGTCTCCTGATTGCCGGGATCCTGACAGCTGGCATTATAACTGCATCCCGTCCGGTGAATGTGGGACACTACAGACCTCTCAGGTATATCTGAATACGAATATGAAGTACTGTGCTGCAGCCAGGTCTCTGCCTCCTCCCAATTGTCATACTGCCTCGCCTGCCTCTACTATGCAGCCACCTGGGTGACTGGAGCTAAGCAGGTACGGCCAGTCAGAACCCTGCTGTGCAAGCTGCTCTGTCTCACTGCTGCTGCCATCGCAGGGCGCGTCTTGGAATAGCCAGTGCTGGCCGGGTCAGAAAAGGCTACAAAGGGAGTGCGGCGTGCAGGGCTGATGCTAGGGTGCTATATACTGCACAGGGTGCTAAACTATAAATTTATGCACAGCATGCTAAACTATAAATTTGCACCCTCCATACAAAGGGACAGCGCACATACTGCCCCCTGTAGCAGTTACGCTTACACACATAATGCCCCCTGTGGTAGTACCGCTTATACACACAATGAACCCTGTAGTAATGCCGCTTATACACAATGCCCCCTGTAGTAGTCACAACGCCCGCTGTAGTAGTGATGCTTACACACGTAATGCCCCATGTACCAGTGATGCTTATACATGTAACACCCCCTGTACCAGTGACGCTTACACATGTAACACCCCCTGTAGCAGTGACGCTTACACATATAACACCCCCTGTAGCAGTGACACTTACACATGTAACACCCCCTGTACCAGTGACGCTTACACATGTAACACCCCCTGTACCAGTGACGCTTACACATAAAGCCCACCTGTACCAGTGACAATTACACATGTAATGCCCCCTGTACCAGTGACGCTTACACGTAATACCACCTGCAGCAGTGACGTTTACACATGTAACGCCCTCTGTAGCAGTGACGCTTACACGTAACGCCTCCTGTACCAGTCGCTCTTACACACGTAACGCCCCCTTTAGCAGTGACGCTTACACACGTAATGCCCCCTGTAGCAGTGCCGCTCACATGCGTAATGCCCCCTGTAGCAGTGATGTTTACACACGTAATGCCTCCTGTACCAGTGACACTTACACGTAATGTCCCCTGTAGCAGTGACACTTACCCACGTAACGCCCCCTGAACCAGTGACGCTTACAAACGTAAGGCCCCTTGTACCAGTGACGCTTACACACGTAATTTCCTCTGTATCAGTGACACATACACACATTATGCCACAGTCATACATACATACACACCACATACACACACATAAATACTGTACATACATTACACACAAACACAGTCACACATACATATAAAGCACACAGATACTGTATACACACACACACACACACACACACGTTCACTCACTCAATCTCCATCCACTTACTTAATGAAATCTGGCAGGCGGGAGCTGCAGCATGTCATCCTCCTGTGTTGCAGGCTGCAGTCTGGTCCCATGTAGCTCTGCCCATTTTCCTGTGTAGCTCTGCCCCCTTTTAGGTCCGTGGCGTGCAGTGCACACACACACTGCACTGTGACAGGGGAGGGGGAGGGGGAGAGGAGGCTTCATGTTGCAGGGCCGGCGCCGCTGCCAGGCGCCCTCTTAAGTTTCCGGTGCCTGGAGCTTGCTCTCCAACGGAACCGCCCTCCCTATGCCCCTCTGGGGGAGAGTCATGGCCAAGATAGCACAGGGTTAAGAATTACTCACAAGAAAAGGGAGGTCCAAAGAGGAGGAGATGTGGGAGGTGACGACTCGGGAGAACAAAAATACATCATCCTGGATGGTAAAAAAACTCTTTTATTTTTTGGCAGTTGGCGCCCGGGAAATGCAATTGCAGACGAAACATAGCCAAAATATGTGGTTAACAATTTGATAGGGAGATGATATGCCTCAGGGGCCCTGTAATGGCCTACCTTTTGCCAGACAGAAGACACAGTACAGACTGTAATATGTCATATGCGACAGAAATATAGCTCATCTTAGTTATATCATAAGTCATTTGTGAGTTTAAAGCTGTGAGGTAAAATAACTGGTGATGGCTCACACACCAATAAAGCAGATTAAAAAGAAAATCAACTCCTCTTAGGCTCATTTCAATTAAAGGAACCCATTTTTTTACTTATTGCAATTCCAATCCTCGGAGGACCGTGATTATTCCTTTTTCTCTATATCCCACCAAATTTACAATACTATAGATTACCCTTTTTATTAGCCACAAATACCTGTGCCTTCTGCTCGATACCTCTAGTGTGCCTACTACCTGGTTAAACAATATGTGAAATCCCACAAGAGCTTAAAAGACATTTATTCAATTGAAAAAAATAAATATATATATATTAGTGATGTGCACCGGACATTTTTCGGGTTTTGTGTTTTGGTTTTGGATTCGGTTCCGCGGCCGTGTTTTGGATTCGGACGCGTTTTGGCAAAACCTCCCTGAAAATTTTTTGTCGGATTCGGGTGTGTTTTGGATTCGGGTGTTTTTTTTCAAAAAACCCCAAAAAACAGCTTAAATCATAGAATTTGGTGGTCATTTTGATCCCATAGTATTTTTAACCTCAATAACCATAATTTCCACTCATTTCCAGTCTATTCTGAACACCTCACACCTCACAATATTATTTTTAGTCCTAAAATTTGCACCGAGGTTGCTGGATGGCTAAGCTAAGCGACACAAGTGGCCGACACAAACACCTGGCCCATCTAGGAGTGGCACTGCAGTGTCAGGTAGGATGGCACTTCAAAAAAATAGTCCCCAAACAGCACATGATGCAAAGAAAAAAAGAGGCGCACCAAGGTCGCTGTGTGACTAAGCTAAGCGACACAAGTGGCCGACACAAACACCTGGCCCATCTAGGAGTGGCACTGCAGTGTCAGACAGGATGGCACTTCAAAAAAATTGTCCCCAAACAGCACATGATGCAAAGAAAAAAAGAGGCGCACCAAGGTCGCTGTGTGACTAAGCTAAGCGACACAAGTGGCCGACACAAACACCTGGCCCATCTAGGAGTGGCACTGCAGTGTCAGGCAGGATGGCACTTCAAAAAAATTGTCCCCAAACAGCACATGATGCAAAGAAAAAAAGAGGCGCACCAAGGTCGCTGTGTGACTAAGCTAAGCGACACAAGTGGCCGACACAAACACCTGGCCCATATGGGAGTGGCACTGCAGTGTCAGACAGGATGGCACTTCAAAAAAATTGTCCCCAAACAGCACATGATGCAAAGAAAAAAAGAGGCGCACCAAGGTCGCTGTGTGACTAAGCTAAGCGACACAAGTGGCCGACACAAACACCTGGCCCATCTAGGAGTGGCACTGCAGTGTCAGACAGGATGGCACTTCAAAAAAATTGTCCCCAAACAGCACATGATGCAAAGAAAAAAAGAGGCGCACCAAGGTCGCTGTGTGACTAAGCTAAGCGACACAAGTGGCCGACACAAACACCTGGCCCATCTAGGAGTGGCACTGCAGTGTCAGACAGGATGGCACTTCAAAACAATTGTCCCCAAACAGCACATGATGCAAAGAAAAAAAGAGGCGCACCAAGGTCGCTGTGTGACTAAGCTAAGCGACACAAGTGGCCGACACAAACATCTGGCCCATCTAGGAGTGGTACTGCAGTGTCAGACAGGATGGCACTTCAAAAAAATTATCCCCAAACAGCACATGATGCAAAGAAAAAAAGAGGCGCACCACAGGTATAGAATGTAGATGGATAGTATACTTAATGACGACACAGAGGTAGGTAAAGCAGTGGCCTTCCGTACCGTACTGCTATATATAGTATACTGGTGGTCACTGTGTCAGCAAACTGCAAAACTAAAATGCACCACAGGTATAGAATGTAGATGGATAGTATACTTAATGACGACACAGAGGTAGGTACAGCAGTGGCCTTCCGTACCGTACTGCTATATATAGTATACTGGTGGTCACTGTGTCAGCAAACTGCAAAACTAAAATGCACCACAGGTATAGAATGTAGATGGATAGTATACTTAATGACGACACAGAGGTAGGTACAGCAGTGGCCTTCCGTACCGTACTGCTATATATAGTATACTGGTGGTCACTGTGTCAGCAAACTGCAAAACTAAAATGCACCACAGGTATAGAATGTAGATGGATAGTATACTTAATGACGACATAGAGGTAGGTACAGCAGTGGCCTTCCGTACCGTACTGCTATATATAGTATACTGGTGGTCACTGTGTCAGCAAACTGCAAAACTAAAATGCACCACAGGTATAGAATGTAGATGGATAGTATACTTAATGACGACACAGAGGTAGGTACAGCAGTGGCCTTCCGTACCGTACTGCTATATATAGTATACTGGTGGTCACTGTGTCAGCAAACTGCAAAACTAAAATGCACCACAGGTATAGAATGTAGATGGATAGTATACTTAATGACGACACAGAGGTAGGTACAGCAGTGGCCTTCCATACCGTACTGCTATATATAGTATACTGGTGGTCACTGTGTCAGCAAACTGCAAAACTAAAATGCACCACAGGTATAGAATGTAGATGGATAGTATACTTAATGACGACACAGAGGTAGGTACAGCAGTGGCCTTCCGTACCGTACTGCTATATATAGTATACTGGTGGTCACTGTGTCAGCAAACTGCAAAACTAAAATGCACCACAGGTATAGAATGTAGATGGATAGTATACTTAATGACGACACAGAGGTAGGTACAGCAGTGGCCTTCCGTACCGTACTGCTATATATAGTATACTGGTGGTCACTGTGTCAGCAAACTGCAAAACTAAAATGCACCACAGGTATAGAATGTAGATGGATAGTATACTTAATGACGACACAGAGGTAGGTACAGCAGTGGCCTTCCGTACCGTACTGCTATATATAGTATACTGGTGGTCACTGTGTCAGCAAACTGCAAAACTAATATGCACCACAGGTATAGAATGTAGATGGATAGTATACTTAATGACGACACAGAGGTAGGTACAGCAGTGGCCTTCCGTACCGTACTGCTATATATAGTATACTGGTGGTCACTGTGTCAGCAAACTGCAAAACTAAAATGCACCACAGGTATAGAATGTAGATGGATAGTATACTTAATGACGACACAGAGGTAGGTACAGCAGTGGCCTTCCATACCGTACTGCTATATATAGTATACTGGTGGTCACTGTGTCAGCAAACTGCAAAACTAAAATGCACCACAGGTATAGAATGTAGATGGATAGTATACTTAATGACGACACAGAGGTAGGTAAAGCAGTGGCCTTCCGTACCGTACTGCTATATATAGTATACTGGTGGTCACTGTGTCAGCAAACTGCAAAACTAAAATGCACCACAGGTATAGAATGTAGATGGATAGTATACTTAATGACGACACAGAGGTAGGTACAGCAGTGGCCTTCCGTACCGTACTGCTATATATAGTATACTGGTGGTCACTGTGTCAGCAAACTGCAAAACTAAAATGCACCACAGGTATAGAATGTAGATGGATAGTATACTTAATGACGACACAGAGGTAGGTACAGCAGTGGCCTTCCGTACCGTACTGCTATATATAGTATACTGGTGGTCACTGTGTCAGCAAACTGCAAAACTAAAATGCACCACAGGTATAGAATGTAGATGGATAGTATACTTAATGACGACACAGAGGTAGGTACAGCAGTGGCCTTCCGTACCGTACTGCTATATATAGTATACTGGTGGTCACTGTGTCAGCAAACTGCAAAACTAAAATGCACCACAGGTATAGAATGTAGATGGATAGTATACTTAATGACGACACAGAGGTAGGTACAGCAGTGGCCTTCCGTACCGTACTGCTATATATACTGGTGGTCACTGTGTCAGCAAACTGCACAACTGAAATGCACCACAGGTATAGAATCTAGATGGATAGTATACTTAATGACGACACAGAGGTAGGTACAGCAGTGGCCTTCCGTACCGTACTGCTATATATAGTATACTGGTGGTCACTGTGTCAGCAAACTGCAAAACTAAAATGCACCACAGGCATAGAATGTAGATGGATAGTATACTTAATGACGACACAGAGGTAGGTACAGCAGTGGCCTTCCGTACCGTACTGCTATATATAGTATACTGGTGGTCACTGTGTCAGCAAACTGCAAAACTAAAATGCACCACAGGTATAGAATGTAGATGGATAGTATACTTAATGACGACACAGAGGTAGGTACAGCAGTGGCCTTCCGTACCGTACTGCTATATATAGTATACTGGTGGTCACTGTGTCAGCAAACTGCAAAACTAAAATGCACCACAGGTATAGAATGTAGATGGATAGTATACTTAATGACGACACAGAGGTAGGTAGAGCAGTGGCCTTCCGTACCGTACTGCTATATATACTGGTGGTCACTGTGTCAGCAAACTGCACAACTGAAATGCACCACAGGTATAGAATCTAGATGGATAGTATACTTAATGATGACACAGAGGTAGGTACAGCAGTGGCCTACTGTGCCGTAATGCTATATATTATATACTGGTGGTCACTGGTCAGCAAAACTCTGCACTGTACTCCTCCTATATAATATTATACTGGTGGTCCCCAGTCCCCACAATAAAGCAGCACACTGAGCACAGATATGGAGTGTTTTTCAGGCAGACAACTTATACTGGTGGTCACTGTCAGCAAAACTCTGCACTGTACTCCTGCTATATAATACAGCTGCTCCCCAGTCCCCACAATTAAGCAGTGTGAGCACAGATATATGCAGCACACTGAGCACAGATATGGAGCGTTTTTTTTCAGGCAGAGAACGGATAACTGGTGGTCACTGATCAGCAAAACTCTGCACTGTACTCCTCCTATATTATACAGCTGCTCCCCAGCCCTCCCCACAATTAAGCAATAATGCACAATCAAGTTCAACAATAACGGAGAGGACGCCAGCCACGTCCTCTCCCTAACATTTCCAATGCACGAGTGAAAATGGCGGCAACGCGCGGCTGCTTATATAGAATCCGAATCTCGCGAGAATCCGACAGCGGGATGATGACGTTCGGGCGCGCTCGGGTTAATCGAGCCATACGGGAGAATCCGAGTATGGCTCGGACCCGTGTAAAAAGGGTGAAGTTCGGGGGGGTTCGGTTCCCGAGAAACCGAACCCGCTCATCACTAATATATATATATATATATATATATACACTGCTCCAAAAAATAAAGGGAACTCTATAATAACACATCCTAGATCTAAATAAATGAAATATTCTTATTAAATACTTTGTCTAGTTAGTTATTTTCCTCGGTTTCTGAGAATTTCAATGAATATCCAATATGTGAGAGATCTCGCCTCTAACCCTGCCCTAACATTACAACCATACCATCTTGAGGACGCCCAACACCGTCCGATCTTGGAAGCTAAGCAAGGTTGGGCCTGGCCAGTACAAGGATGGGAGACCTCCTTGGGAGACCGGGTATTGTAAACCTGAAGGCGACAGGGGATGGAGCTAAGTTCTCTCTACATTCTGAACGTAGTATTTCCCCTTAGCATATATTGGCTTCACCTAAGTTCTGATCCAATTCCAGTACCTATCCAACGCCCACCGAGTAATTCACTTACTGCTCCTCTTTTCACAGGGACCACTTTCATAAAGTCCCGTTCAGCGCATTTTATGTGTTCTGCATCATGTCCAAAGCGGTATATTCAGCTAATCCTAAGTATCACCCCTTTCTTTTTAGTATGAAGTTAAAGATATCAATGCCTTGTTTATTTTATTAATGACATAAGGATTTTTTGTAAAACTAGTTCTTGATCCCCATCTCTATGTTTATTTTCTTTATTTCATGAATATCACTGGGGAGCCGAACCAGAATATGTAAATCAATCCCTCCAACGAAAAATAAGACCACAGGCATATCCTATTTACATATTCAGGAAAAAGCCTTTTCTAACATGGCCGTCGGAACAAAGAAATCCGAAGACCACACTTCAATGGGTCACGTCCGCCGAGAACTACTATCCAGCTCGGATACAGATAACCAGAAACATGGCCGCCGTTCACAGAGACAGCTACAAGCGCTGCAAGCCGCACTACGCCACACTTAGCCGGCGCATGCGCATATCAAGTACGACACCACCGGATGTGGGGCGGAAGTGGGGCGGATATGACGCTTCACACAGTCCGGACCGGAAACCGGCGGACTCGCCCGTCTTCTATGTTTTTAAGCATTCTACTGTACTGTTTCAAAACATGAACATAACAGCTTGTGCTCTAATCTGACTAGCTCCGTGTGTTTTCATATATCCCTGTATTTTGATTATATGAAGCTATTTCATCAATTAACAGACAGGAAGTGATGTAGACACCACTTCCTTTAGAAATGAGGTATAAATATGCTCTGTCTCTAGCTCTGAATCACCCCTTGATGAAGTCCATGAGGGCCGAAACGCGTTGGGTGCCACTTTGATTATACCTCAATCACTGAAGTTAAGCTATTTATCTTTTATCCTGCACATTTTATGCCTTATCTCTTATGTTTTTATGTTCTCTTTTATGAATTTGGCATATTGAATTTTTTACTTTTCATTTTCTTATACATCACTTTGCATAGGTGTGTGTTTATATGTATGTATGTATGTACATGTGTATATATGTATTATTATTATTATTATTATTATTATCCTTTATTTATATGGCGCCACAAGGGATCCGCAGCGCCCATTACACAGTACATAATAAAATGAGCAAACAAGAACACCGCACTTACAGTACAGGACAAAATAGGACAGGTATAGAAAACCCGGGGTTAGGTGCCATTAAAGGGAGTATGGAGTATAAGACAGTATAAGTAAGAAAAGGAAAGGCACATGAGGAAAGAAGTCCCTGCTCTTGGCAGCTTACATGGATATATATGTACTATAGTTAAAATAAAGTAAACTTTTATTAAGCACTTACAAGTGCCACCAGGAAGACAGCAGGCTGCAGAGGATGCTAGACAGCCATTAATAATACTCGGCTTGCAAATTGCAGCAAAAAAAAATAATCTTTTTTTTTTGATGGAGGGGGGTTTCCGGGTGCTCAGAAACCCCCCTGGGTGCGCCACTGAATCACAGTTGGAATTAGCTGCCTGTTGCTTGACATTGACACGTCACCAAGGGATATGCAGCTTATTCCTATTAACTGACCGCTGCAGCTCATGAGCTAGCGATAAAGGTGTAGCCGGATGAAATAGCCTAAGTGCAACGAGCTATTCATTAAGAAAGAGACTGGATGTTGTTAGACAATGCACCCATTTCTTCTATACTTACCTTTTCGGCAACTGTGTGTGGGTCCCCTCCTCTCCTGTAGCCGTCACCACTGCTGCTAGCGCTCTCAGCACAGTGCCAGAGTCTACAGTGCATGCGAAGGACTCCGGAAAAATGGTGCGGCTGCCATTTTTCGAAGTCCTGCTCATGTGCTGTAGACTCTGGCACTGTGCCAGAGTCTCAGCGCTGAGAGCACTAGCAGCGGCGGTGACGGCTACAGGAGAGGAGGGGGCCCACACACGGAGTCTGCACACGGGTCCCCTTCTCTCTAAAAACGCTGCTGGATAGAGCCCTAAATCCAACAGTGTAACCTGCAGCTGACAGCTATTAGCAGACACCCTAAATTCTGCAGTTTGACCGGGTTCTGCTGAAAGGATACAAAGACATCAAAGTTATACAGTAGTTGTTACTTAGACAAGGAAAGACTGTAACCTGAAAGGTTATTGCCCACACAGAAGGAATATTGCAACAATCAAACCAGGTTCAGCAGCCCGTCAAATAATAAACTTTATATTATTACATTTCTCCCAGGCTTTATAACCGTGCTCAAGAGACACCTGCAGGTACAGTGCACTCGCGACTTTTATATATAGCTAGTTATATAGTTTACAGAGGTGATACAGGGCCCCAATTGTATAAATATTTTAAATGTGGTCGTATACGTATTTTGAAGGTAATTGTTCCTGTAATGCAATTTAGTGATGATCGGTAAAAATGTTCTTTGCAGGGGAGGTAGCGTCACTGAAGTGTTTTTTTTTTTTATTCTTTATTTTTGCGCGGTTAAACAGAATAGGCAAACAAACATTGACAAAAGGGACAAGTGGTCAGGAGAACCAACGTCCAACAGAAACCACAATTTTAGAATAGACAATAAAAGTAATCATAAATAAAACATCAGTAGTCAAGTATCAGATTTGGGGGGGGGAGGGGAGGAAGGAAGAGGGGGATGGGGGAAAGGGCAAACCACGATATAATCCAATCACAGTACATATGCTGAAAATAGTGAATTCAGAAAAAAGAAAGAGAAGGAGGGCAAGGGAAAGACACGAGAAAATAAAAAGGAGGAAGAGAAGAGGAGGGAAGAAAAGAGAAGAAAAGGGGGAGAGGAGATGGAGGAAGAGCAGTAGGCGATGCCCATGGGTCTGCGGAAGGAGCTAGGGACAAGAGGGGGGAGACGGCGGTCTACGTTCAGCGGCGAGCCAGGGGGCCCAAACCTGCTCAAAAACATGACCCCGGTCCTGGAGATAATATGTAATCTTCTCCATTGATGCAATATGCCAAATTTTGGTTTTAAGGGATAAGAGAGAGGGAGGAGAGGGGTTTTTCCAATTAAGGGCTATCAGTGATTTTGCCGCAGTTAGAATATGTGTAGTCAGTTTTTGGGAGAATTTATCAAGCATCGGGGGAGGGTAACACAGCAAAAAGATCCAGGGATCTTTCAGTACGGGGGAATCTAGAAGGGAGTCAAGGAGGTAGAGGACTAGATTCCAAAAGGGAATGATGGACGGGCAGGACCACCATATATGTAGCATAGTGCCTCTAGATCCTCAGTTCCTCCAGCAATCAGGGGAGGAAGATGGAAAGAGTTTGTTAAGTCTATCCGGGGTGTAGTACCAACGGTAGTAAACTTTGTAAGCCGTCTCTTGAAAGCAGTAGCAATAGAGCATTTAGCAATCCCCAGTCTCATGTCCTCCCAGTCTCCGCTCTCCGGAGGGGGCCCAAGATCGCGCTCCCATGCGAGTTCGTGGGGCCAGGAGGAGGGAAGGGAAGAATCTAGTAAAAGGGAGTAAAGTTGGGAGATTAAGCCTTTGGAGAGGTGAGAGTGTACGCATAAACTTTCAAAGGGAGTGAGGACTCAAAGCAATGCGGAGGAGGGCAGAGAACCCAAGAAGTGCCGGATTTGTAGGAATTGAAAGGGATTAAGTGAGTACGAGGGGGTCTTCCGTTGTAGGTCAGGGAGGGACAACCATTGACCCCGATCGGCAAAATCAGACGGGAATTTGAAGCCCAGCGTTATCCATGTATGGAATCTCGTAATCGAGAATCCAGGAGGAAACATAGGGTTCTGCCAGATAGGGGTCAAGGGTGAAGGGGTAGTGGTGAGACCCATCTTCAGAGAGTGGGAATCCCAAATTTTAAGGTTAAATTTAATAGTGGGGAGGAGTTTGGAGGTTGGGGGTCGGGAGGTAGAGTGCAGACCCCATAAAGGGGTCAGGTCCGAAAGATTGACGTGGGCTACTTCGATATCCAACCAGGATACGGATCCCGGAGGAGCATAAGAGGTGACAATATGGGAGAGATGGGAGGCCAGGTAATAGAGTTTGATATCAGGAAGACCTCTACCGCCAGCGGAGGTTGGCCGTTTCAGGGTGTTGGCAGCAATGCGGGGGGGTGTCTGTGGTTCCAGATAAAAAGCACGAGTGCTCGCTGGGTAGTACGAAGAAAGGAGGCCGGGACTGCCACAGGGAGGGTCTGAAAAAGGTAGAGCCATTTGGGGACTATGTTCATTTTAACTGCTATGATCCTGCCCAGCCACGAAATGATAAGACTGTTCCAGGACATCAGGTCAGCGAGCATTTTGGTGAGGAGGGGTGGAAAGTTTTCACGAAAGAGAGAATCGTAGCGGGAGGTCAAGTAAATCTCCAGATATTTGATCTTTGTAGGCTGCCATTTAAAATTGAAGTTAGCGCGAAGGGATTCAGCTTCTCGGTGGGGGACATGGAGCAGCATGGCCTCGGACTTGGAATAATTGATCTTGTAGCCTGATACACGGCTATAAGAATGGGGGACTGAAAATAGATTCGGGAGCGAGATAAGGGGCTGGGTCAAGGAAAGTAGAACATCATCGGCGAAGAGGGGGATTTTTAGGATCAGTATGGCCCACTGGTATACCATGTATACCCTGATGAGCTCTAATTTGAGAAGCGAGCGGCTCAATAACAAGGGCAATTATCAACGGCGATAGAGGGCATCCCTTACGCGTACCATTCGATATGCCGACCAGGGGAGATGGGACACCATTGATTAGGACTGTGGCGGAGGGGGTGGAGTATAGTGTCAGAACACCAGTGAGGAAGACACCCAACAAGCCATAGGCCTCCAGGGCGGCTCTCAAAAAACTCCAGGAGATCCGGTCGAAAGCTTTTTCAGCATCCAAGGAGAGCATGATAGTGGGGGATCTCCTGGAGTTCGAGATGTGTATAAGATCGATAGCACGTCTGGTGTTATCCCTCGCCTGGCGGCCCGGAATAAACCCCACTTGGTCGTAGTGGACAAGGGAAGGGAGATACGGGTTAAGGCGATTAGCTAGGATTTTAGCAAAAAATTTTAGGTCCAGGTTCAGGAGGGATATAGGGCGGCAGCTAGAGCAGTTAAGGGCGTCATTGCCTTCCTTAGGGATCACCACAATTCTGGCCTCTAACATCTCAGGAGGAAAAGAGTCGCCATGGATAACCTTATTAAACAGGGATTGGAGGTGGGGGGAAAGGAGATCAGAGAATTGTTTGTAGTAAAGAGCTGTGAACCCATCTGGGCCAGGGAAATTACCGATGTTTTGCAAGAGAATAGTATGGGCAATTTCTTCCACCGAGATCTTGCTGTTAAGATGGTCCATGGCGTCTCGAGGCAATCTAGGCAGGTTAGAGGCTGAGAGAAAGTGAGAGACCAGGTCAGAGTGGGACTGGGAGGGGGGACCAGACGGGGAGAGTGGCAGATTGTATAAGTCAGCGTAGTAGGATTGGAAGGCAGCCCTAATGGCGGTAGGGTCATGGACTAACAGATTGAGAGGGTCTCTAATAGAAATAATATTAGTTTTGGCTCTTGCGGAGCGGAGTCGTGGCGCCAGGATCTTGTCCGCCTTATCTCCCTTCTCATAAAAAGACTGGCGAAGCCATTTGAGACGTTTAGCCACCCATCTGGAGAGAAGGAGATCAAGTTCTGCTTTAACAGTACGGAGTTCAGACAAGATGGCCTGGTCGGAGGACGCCTTGTGCTGGGTCTCAAGGATGTGGAGTTTAATAGAGAGTCTGTTAAACTGGGTGAGAGATTGTTTCTTGGCTTTCGAGGCTAGGATGATGATGTGCCCACGAAGGACTGCCTTGTGTGCCAGCCAGAGAGTGGGCCTGGAAATGTCGGGGGAGTCGTTCAGGATAAAATAGTCAGAAAGCTTATCCCGAAGATGGAAGCGTATCTCCGGGTTGTGAAGGAGGGAGTCGTTAAGGCGCCAAGTCATGGGGCGAGGGCGAGAGAGCAAGCCCGAGAGGTCGCAAGAGATAGGGGCATGGTCAGACCAGATCAATGGGTGTATATGGGCAGCGTGGAGATTCAAGGCAAGTTCATGGCTGAACAGGATCATATCGATGCGGGAGTAAGAATTATGAGGAGCAGAATAGAAGGTGTAGTCACGCGCTGAAGGATCTTTTATCCTCCAGGAGTCGTAGAGAAGCTGGGATCGCATGAGACGGAGGAGGGATCTAGAGCGGAGAGAGTCTGACGGGGAAGCAAAGGGCAGAGAGGCAGAGCGGTCTATATTTGGATTTAAAACAGAGTTAAAATCCCCAGCTAGTATGAGGTCGCCTTGCCGGACTTGAGTAAGAAGAGTATCTAGTTTTGCAAAGAACAACTCTTGTCGTTGGTTAGGGGCATAGATGTTAGTGCATAATTTGTTGTTAAGTTTCCCCACCAACACAAGAAACCGTCCATCCTTATCAACGTGGGAATCTAGAAGTTCAAAGGTGAGGTGACGGGCAAATAAGATCGCGACTCCTCGTTTTTTTGCTGAATGGTCACAGGCATGAAAAGAGTTGGGGTACGGTTTACATTATAGCGTAGGGTGGGAGTTATGTAGGAAATGAGTCTCCTGGAGGAAGACCAGGTCGCCCCTATGGAGTTTAAGGGAAGCAAAGAGCTTACCTCTCTTTTGAGGGCTATTCAGGCCCTTCACATTAAAAGAGAGTACCCGGAGACCCATGGGCAAGCAGCAAAGAGGTAGGCAGAATAGGGAGAGCGTAGAATTCCAAAAGTAGGGTGAAGAGGAAGAACAATAGATGATAGGGATGCAAAACATAAGATAGCGTGGTCAGAAAGGAGGGAGGAAGGAAAGGAAACCGGAAGGGAGGGGAGGGCAGTTGGTCGTCCGGCGGTAGAGGCCAGGACCGGTGGTGCTGACAGGGGGTAGGGGTGCTAGGTGTCGGGAGGGCACCTAGGTCAGCAAAAGGGCTCGGAGCCCTTAGGGGGCGCAGCATGGCATCCAGACGATGCATCACTAACTGCGTAGCAATGACTAAGAGGCAGGCCCCCCCCTGGAGGGACCTGGAGGGAAAAGCTGGAGAGAAGACAGGAATGAGGAACGGGTGGAGCGCCAGCTCCAGAGAGAAATCGAAGAAGAGAGAAAAGAAAGCGGAAAAAATAATAATAATAATAATAATAATAATAAAAAATAAAAAAAAAACAAGAAACAAAGTATCACACTGTAACAAGGGGTAACATCATAACACTTGAGAACCGACTAAGGGATCGGGAAGTTAGAACATGGGAGATCATCACTGAAGTGTTTTAATGAAATAAAACAAAACCTTTGCAGCAAGTATTATTAATGTATGTGCGTATTTTAACCTAATTTGCATTGCACTGTATTGTAAGTTACAGTGGAAACTTAGTTTTACAGGATTCCGTGATACCTTCCCCGGTGGGTATCACACATGTACAACAGAAATACTAGACTCCACATATCAGCAATGATTCCAATGAGTTAATATGTGCTCCTTTTCCAAGACCTTCCGTGTAAGACTGAGTTGAAGTCCCACTCTCTTCGGGCATCATGGGCACCCATGACCCCCTTTCCCTCCCCTGCCATCTACATCTTCTTTTCTCTGACTTGGAATGTGGAGCTCCTCAAATTGGCTGTGACATCAAAGCCAAGTGCCACACTTCCAATTTTACTCTGAGGAGAAGAACCCTGCTGCGTTCCATGTAAGAAGCTGCTGGCTGCTTTCCTTTATGTCAGAAGTTTGCTTTCCATGTGAAGTTCCTAAGGGCAGTATAAACACAATGATTGACATCACATTTTTTTTTCATTACTCCGATCACCATAATCATAGAAGGCTAGGAAAAGTCCAAGTGCTAATACTCTATGGGAAGGCCCATTGAAGTTTGCTGCACTGTGCAGACCACACTGGTTTCTATATGAAAGAGAACCTCACAAATTCTAAATAGCTATAACATATGTATTTTTATTTCTTTGTTTTTCTAAGTCTTTCTTTTTTTATTTACTTATGTCATCTCACATGGCGAAATAAGGAGAAAACACTGATATGTTCCCAATATTCTACTGACCAGTTGTTTCTGCATGATTTGCAAAGATTGTAGTCCAGGGATAGCCTTCTTGGAGGCCAGCCCTAAATTGGTTTAAATTGTTGTTTTTTTTACTCAATCTATGCACTGAACAGCTGGGTAGGCTGCTTCAATACTTTTATCAATAAACTATGTTATAAAAGTCATGCCGTTATTGCTGAGCGTATTCTCTTGTCCAGAGTCCCTAAACATATTTTACAACAATAAACTTTTGACCCATGTGACCTAATCTTATTTAATGGATTCTGCTTGGCTACAAATTATCTGATCAGAAATTTGAAAGGATCTTCCCCATCAGAAAATTCTTTCTATCCTACGAGGCAAATTTATTTATCTTTGTTGCCCTTAGATATGACAACCGATCTGCTGTGTAGTTGTAACTGTATGCAGAGCAGACGTGTGTTTATATAAACAGACATCTTCCTAAATGATAGAATTGTCTGTAGTCAGAGTTTCATTTATGTTCTAAGGGTCTGATTCATTAGTCAGACACAATGTTGATGATGGACGCAGTTGAGTAATTTTTGTTCTATATACACAGGTCCGCATCCGCACAGAGTCACAGTTGCGTAACACAGAGATGGTCCATCTATCTTATTGGTATGTTATGGGAGTGTCACTGGCATGTTGCAGAAGTTTAAAGTCACAATACCGGCAAAACACGCACACGTGGACGACGCAGGGTCGGACTCAAAATCAGGACATAAAGCTCCTGTTTTTCCTGCGTCTATTCACCGCTGCTGTGCTCTGAACTGAGCAGAGCAGCGAGTGATAGGGAGCCTTCCAACTGCCTTCCCGCCACCCCCCGATCGTGGGACACTGCGGCCCGCGGGAGGGACAGCATGACATACCCAAAAAACGGGACTGTCGCGCGAAAATCGAGACAGTTGGGAGGTATGCTATAGGTCGTCCCTGCTTTGTTGTACATAAAGGGGTCCACTGCCAATCTAGGTGTGCTCTGCACCAGTTAAGTAATATACCATTTAAATATACACTGCTCAAAAAAATAAAGGGAACACTAAAATAACACATCCTAGATCTGAATGAATGAAATATTCTTATTAAATACTTTGTTCTTTACATAGTTGAATGTGCTGACAACAAAATCACACAAAAATTATCAATGGAAATCAAATTTATTAACCCATGGAGGTCTGGATTTGGAGTCACACTCAAAATTAAAGTGGAAAAACACACTATAGGCTGATCCAACTTTGATGTAATGTCCTTAAAACAAGTCAAAATGAGGCTCAGTAGTGTGTGTGGCCTCCACGTGCCTGTATGACCTCCCTACAAATGCCTGGGCATTCTCCTGATGAGGTGGCGGATGGTCTCCTGAGGGATCTTCTCCCAGACCTGGACTAAAGCATCTGCCAACTCCTGGACAGTCTGTGGTGCAACGTGGCATTGGTGGATGGAGCGAGACATGATGTCCCAGATGTGCTCAATTGGATTCAGGTCTGGGGAACGGGCCGGCCAGTCCATAGCATCAATGCCTTCGTCTTGCAGGAACTGCTGACACACTCCAGCCACATGAGGTCTAGCATTGTCTTGCATTAGGAGGAACCCAGGGCCAACCGCACCAGCATATGCTCTCACAAGGGGTCTGAGGATCTCATCTCGGTACCTAATGGCAGTCAGGCTACCTCTGGCGAGCACATGGAGGGCTGTGCGGCCCCCCAAAGAAATTCCACCCCACACCATTACTGACCCACTGCCAAACCGGTCATGCTGGAGGATGTTACAGGCAGCAGAATGTTCTCCTTGGCGTCTCCAGACTCTGTCACGTCTGTCACGTGCTCAGTGAGAACCCGTTTTCATCTGTGAAGAGCACAGGGCACCAGTGGCGAATTTTCCAATCTTGGTGTTCTCTGGCAAATGCCAAACGTCCTGCACGGTGTTGGGCTGTAAACACAACCCCCACCTGTGGACGTCGGGCCCTCATACCACCCTCATGAAGTCTGTTTCTGATCGTTTGAGTAGACACATACACATTTGTGGCTTGCTGGAGGTCATTTTGCGGGGCTCTGGCAGTGCTCCTCCTGTTCCTCCTTGCACAAAGGCGGAGGTAGCGGTCCTGCTGCCGGGTTGTTGCCCTCCTACGGCCTCCTCCACGTCTCCTGATGTACTGGCCTGTCTCCTGGTAGCACCTCCATGCTCTGGACACTACGCTGGCAGACACAGCAAACCTTCTTGCCATAGCTCGCATTGATGTGCCATCCTGGATGAGCTGCACTACCTGAGCCACTTGTGTGGGTTGTAGACTCCGTCTCATGGTACCACTAGAGTGATAGCACCGCCAGCTTTCAAGAGTGACCAAAACATCAGCCAGAAAGCATAGGAGCTGAGAAGTGGTCTGTGGTCACCACCTGCAGAACAATTGCTTTATTAGGGGTGTCTTGCTAATTGCCTATAATTTCCACCTGTTGTCTATTCCATTTGCACAATAGCATGTGAAATTGATTGTCAATCAGTGTTGCTTCCTAAGTGGACAGTTTGATTTCACAGAAGTGTGGTTGACTTGGAGTTACATTGTGTTGTTTAAGTGTTCCCTTTATTTTTTTGAGCAGTGTATATATATATATATATATATATATATATATATATTTATTTATTTTTTTGGGTGTTAAACCCCAGTGTACTATACTGTTATTTTTCTGTGACATTGCTGGTCAGACCGCAGTGTAGTCAGTCATACACATATTGGGCCGGATGTAATGGCTTGCAAGACGGCCGCAACTCCTAGACTCCAGACGAACTCATATGTTTTTTTAAAGCAGCAAACGTTTACACGGCAAAACTTGGTTGGGTTTGCATTGTAAATGTCTGCTACTTTAAAAAACGTATGAGTTCCACTGGAATCTCATAGCTCCGGCCGTCTCGCAAGCCATTACATCCAGCCCATTGTGACACTGTAGGTGGCCCATGCTTTGCTGTAAATAAAGGGGTCCCCTGCCAATCTAGGGGTGCTCTGCACCAGTTATAGCTAAATATATTATTTAAAAATTATGTTTGTTTTCTTTGTTGGTGCTAAACCCCAGTGTACTCTACTGTTATTTTTCTGTGACACTGCCAGTGTAGTCAATCATACACGTATTGTGACACTGTAGGAGGTCCATGCTTTCTTGTACATAAAGGAGCCCTCTGCCAATCTACCAGTTAAATAATGTACAGTTTTAAATATATATATATATATATATATATATATATATATATATATATATATATATACAATGAAAGAATCGGTACTCACCCACATCTTCTCCTACATAAAAGGTACGTTTTAAATTTTATTTCACTTGTATCACATGGACAAAGGGGCATCACGACCCAGAAACTTTGGTTGCACTTGTCGGTGATGGATTAAAACACAGGTTTTTTTACTTCATTTGCTGTGCCTAGTCTCCGAGTGCTGCTGCTGGCTGGACATTGATACATACATATATGTAAATTACACACATATATATAGAGAGAGAGAGAGAGAGAGAGAGAGAGAGAGTATATATATATAGAGTATATATTTTATTTTTTTTGGTGCTTAACCCCAGTGTACTGTACAATTAGTTTTTCTGTGACACTGCCAGTCAGACCACAGTGCATAATCTCATGCACGTATTGCGGGACACCGTTGGTGAAATTAAACCACATTGTTGGATTACTATTTCTGACTCATACACGTATCGTGTGACACTGTGGGTGAAGGTGGTACCACAGTAATATATTTTATTTCATACCAATACACGTATTGTCATTGTGCGACACTGCTTGTGAAATTAAACTGCAGTGTTTGATTACTATTTCTGACTCATACACATATTGTGTGACATTGTGGGTGAAGGTGGTACAACAGTAATATATTTTAGTTCATAATCATACACGTTATTGTGCGACACTGTTGGTGAAATTAAACCGCAATGTTAGACACTGTAGGTGGTATATTATTTGTGCAAATTGTTGTGTGTGCTGTACCCCACTTGGTTTGTGTTTGTTGATAGATATGGAGGATGAACAATTGAGAGGAGTGCAGGAAGAACATACTAGTGCTGCAGGTGCTGCTACCAGTCATGATGATACAAGTGCAACAACATCACTACTAAGGATGCCCAAGGGCATAGACGGCTTAAGTCAGCGTATGTAAAATCAAAGAAAAATTAAAAGTCGGATCAGTAAAATTTGAATTAGTGCCAATAACCAATAAAAATTGTTGTCTATGCAATAAAAATTGTCACCAATACCCCCATTGATTAGTTGAAATTTTTAGACTCAAATAAATTAAATTAAATTACTAATCAATCCTTCCTTCGACTACATACATGCTCCACCTCCCTTGGACACCTGATCTAGTTAATTAATTAATACAAATATTAGTTGTGTATATTGACCAAAAACATACATATTAACAACATGGTACATACTGTGTGTAAAGCTGGCTGAGGCAACCTGAGGCACTCTGGCTCAAATGTATTAAGCCTTAACATGAGAAAAAGTGAAGACTGATAAAGAGTGATAAAGTACCAGCCAATCAGCTTCATAACTGCCATGTCAGAGGCTGTGTTTGAAAAATGACAGTTAGGAGATGGTTGGCTGGTCATTTATCACTCTTTATCCGTCCCTACTTTATCTTTTGTTAAGGCTTAATACATTTGGGCCTCTAGCAGTTGTTGACAAACAACTTCCATGAATCCTGTGAGTTATAGTTCAGCTGGAGAGTGACTGCTAAACTATCTCTGATGTGAAACAGCAAATCTTGGTCCCATTATCCCCAACAACCACCCTGAGCACAAAATAAACATATGTTTACAGTGTGTACTATTAGCACCTCCACAAAAAAAGGCCACCACCTTTCTATTAGAGGTACAAAAAATATATAGCATAGTTGTCCTCATTCACACTGGGAGCAGCCACTTATGGTCTGCTCCATATGGCTATCCATATTAATGAGGATGTGGCACAAAATGGCTGCACACACTGTGTTAGCCACAGGTGCTCTGTAGATATTACTTAGATGATCAGGTTTTAGATGGTTGGTTGAACTTGATTTATATAGGATTGGACACAAATTGGCTTCAGCGAGCCTGCTCCATTATACACCCAAAATATCTCTGTGCAATGGTACAAAGTCAAACACTGCATGGTATCTTCTGACAATCTCCACGCTCGAATAGCGAACCTTCTCGTCAAAGATGTCTTTTGGGAACTGAACAACTTAATCCTACATTGAGGTTGAATATAATTTTAACAGTTGATTAGCGAACCTTCTCCAGGTCAAAGATGTCTTTCAGGAACTGAAAAACTTGATCCTACATTAAAGTTGAAAACAATTTTAACAGATGATTATAGCATTTAAAAATATATTGTTAACTGCAACATGTTTGCTGCCCACTACTGTCACTTAGCTTAGTCAAAATAAAAGATAGTGCTGCGCTAATAGAAGTTGTACCACTCTGGCTGAAAAAATACTAAAAATGGTTCAATTCATAATTTATAAAATATAAATTTTTATTTGTACATTAATTAATACATACAATAAATGTTTTTAAAAATGTATATAGTGTAGGTGCACACCTGGGTCATTTTAACTCACAGGGATGAATATCCTCTGATTAACCAGTATTTAAAAAATATGAATATATAAGCGCTTTTTCTTCTCCCCACTCTCGGGAACAGAGGGGGCAGTCAGAATGTCGGCAACCCTGATACTGCAGGAGTAAATTAACTCATAACAGTGGTGGGGCATGAAAGGCCCATCAGGTGAATGCAGTGGTAGGGACAAATGTGTAGGAATGTGGCCAGTCTCCAGAGGGGGTGTGGCCAGCCGCCACAGAGGTTTGGCTAACTATTAGAGAGTGCATGGCCTCGGCCGCTTGATAAATATATATAGTAAATACCTATGGCGCTTGCAATGTACCAGAATAATAACAGCAATGCACTGAAGAAAATACAATATAGCTATGTGCAGTATAAGGGAACATACATTTTATGTATAATGTGTAATTTAAGTACAGTCTGGAACCTGATCCGTAGAGTAGGTGGGGCCCACCGAGGGTTTTTCCTGTACCCCTGTTGGCCAGTCCAACCCTGACTCAATTAGCTAATGTGCATGTTTCTGTAGTCATTGTAGAATCTTTGATAACTATCAGTCATCGCCAACAGCTAATGAAGTAGTCACATATACTAGTCATTGTGAGTCTAATTGACTTTAATATACTACATTATCCAATATTATGCCAATACATATGTTTTTACTTTTTTAGGAATGCTGATTTAAAATTAATATGAGCTATTTCAGGTGAACTTAGTGGGTATTCATTGTTAACATAATTTTTTTTTTAGATTTGCAGGTAAAAGATCCATTAGAAATCCTTTGCGATCCATGTGTAGCAACAGTTTGCGCTTCTGTTCATCAGACACTTTCAAATTAATTCTCTGTATCATTGGCAGACGGCCGGACATAGACTAATGCACCCATTTTCTAGATGTACAATTACCTGTTATCAAGAGAAAGGATTTGATTTACTAAAGAATGTGGTCATTGCTGGAAAATCAATTGAGAGAAAAAAATCTTTGATATATCAGTTCTCTGAAATATCATTCGGTTTTCAAAGATTTTGTGAAAACTACTTTTCAGATAGTATATATAGCAAATTTTACAGCTGCGTAGTACACCAAAATTTAAAGGGTAATAAAACTCCAGAGAGATATTTTCATATGTTATAAAGCTGGAAGAACTGCATTGTTTTACTTTTGCCAGAAGAGCTCTCGTATCCAGAAAGTAAAGACCCCCATGTTTTGATTTTGGATCTGAATTAACTTCGTGTTTTGGGTTTTTTTTCCGCCAAAATAGCCCTCGCGCGTTTTGGATCTGTATTTTTTATAAATGGTAAAAACTGCTAAAATCACTTAATTTGGGCCGTTCTGTTCCTACAGAATTATTAAGCTCAATAACATTAATTTTCATTAATTTCCAGTCAGTTTTAACCAACTCACAGCTCATAATATTGTTTTCACCTATATTGGCCAAATGCTGGCTGGCTAAACGAATCGCCAGAGCAGCTGTACAAACACACAGCAGTTTAAAAGGGAATACATATGAATTCCCAGAGGTCGGGATGCCGGCGGTCACATGACCGACAGCAACATCATGACTGTGAAGATACCGACATCGGAGGGGGTAAGTATTTCTACCCCTCGTCCCCTACCCTAACCCTCAGGGAATGGCGGCTAGGGTTAACTACCCCCCCTAGTGCCTAACCCCCCTTCCCATAGTGTCTAACCCTAACCCCCCTACCGGGCCCTAACCTTGAAACCCTGATACTTACCTTCGGCATCCCGGCTGTAGGTGATCTGACGCCGGTCTCCTGACTGGTGTCAGGATTCTGGCATCGGTCACATGATCGCCAGCATCCCAACAGCCGGGTGTGGTATGGCTGACCGGCGCCGTATCCTGGCGGGGAGGGGCGAGTGCAGCAAGAGAATTTGGACCAAAAAAGAAACCTTTACGTGTGGAATTTCATTTATAGAGACGTGAGTACGGTACAAATCATCTTCCTTTTGAGGGACATTGAGGGACATTGGACCAACCCAGAGGGAATCTCATCAAAGATGGACTAAGAAGAATTGAAAGATAATCTCTTATCTTTTCATGGACTGACGGGTCAATAGGCTGTGCGCAGTTGAAGTAGCACTCACCTCTCGTTGTGTATTTCTGTATTTTGGGGTGTTGAGTGACACCCAGAGTCGACTTTGACTGCAGCCGCAAAGGGCGCAGCAGTTCACTATTTGTTTAGTTAGTTGCATGATCTTTAGGTTCTTCAGATGTGGTGGAACTACAAGTCTCAAAATGCACTGCAGCTTGCAAGTCCCAGCTGCCCACTGCTGAGTCCCAGCTGTGCTCACCTCTCTAGTCTCCAGCCGGCCCTCCAGGTCCGGGATCTACCTACGACTCCTTGCTGTCCTGGGACACCAGCTCCGCTGTGGCCTTTTGCCCCCCAATTTCTCCTCTGTCCTAGCATTGGCTCTGCCCTTTCCCTTCTTCTTGGGCGGCATTGTGCAATCCCTGGTGCCCAAGACTACTGTTGCCAGACATACTGTTACTAAGCAATGGGGAGGAGGCGGCTCAGCTATCTGCTGTTCTGGATGTGTGTTGTACAGTAGGGATGTGACACGGAGCGGTGGCAAAGCGGGCAGCGGGCAGCTGGCAGCGTCTGTTATGTCTCTCAATGGGAACCAAGCTCCTGAATCCAAAACACGCAAAATCTGATAAAGGGAAGATGGCGTTAACACAAAAAAAACACAAAACATTTATTCTTCTGTATAATAAAAGGACTGCATATCATACCAAGAATCACTGACTGACAAATCAAATGCTAAAACTCTGGCCTAACATATTTAGCAATAGCTTCTACAAACCAAAAACACAAATGCATCTAACATTATGTATTCAAGTCATATACACTCTTAATAATGTATACAAACTTTAAAGCAATGTCAAGGCATCCTGTTATAGACATTGAACACTGTATACATCACACAAGATACAGTGATTGAGAAGGCTCTACAGTGAGAAGCCATGGCAAGTCTAATGACAGGAGCTGATGGAGGAAGGGGATAGCAGGGAGATGGGGAATGCAAGCAGGGGGATACTGTTGGCAGCAGGGGATGGTGGAGGGGAGGCAGGAGATAGAGGGGGGATATAGAGAGCATGAGAGAGGAGATGCACAGTGAAAAGGAGAAGATGGAGGAGGCAATACAGGGGGTTAGTTGGGGATACAGAGAGAATGTTGGAGGAGAGTCCAGACATAGTGGACGATACAGAGAGAATGATGAAAGGTATCCGAAGGATAGAGAGGTGGAGGCAGGGAAAGGTCAGGGAGTCATTAAATGGTGGTGAGGTAGGCAGACTGGGGTGACAGTGGTTATGCAGGGGATACACTGAGCATGATGGAGAGGAAGCAGGGGATAATGAGAGAGAATGATGGAGGGGAAGCAGGTCAAGGTAAGGGATTCAGGGAACGGTGTGGCAGGTAGGCTAAGGGCTGCTGCTGACAGAGGATGGGAAAGAAGTCTCAGGGATCATGCTCACCTCTCATGCAGCCACATAGAGCCGAGCTTCAGCACCGATCTCGATCCCCTCTTCACACACCTTGAACAACTCGACACTAGCACTGGCCACAATGATCCTTACAGCAACACCCCTCGGATGGCACCCCCATGCCGCCAGACCCGGCGTCTCCCCCGGCTTTCTGACCGATCGGCCCACCACTACTGGAGCCTGGGACTCTCCCTTACTGAGCACTGGGCAGAATCCGGGTCCTCCAATTCCAGCTGCGATTTACATTTAGTTCCGCACTGTTCGCCACCTTGCCACTCTTTATTGATCCCATGCTGTTCCCGGCCACTACAGGTACAGTGTATTCAGTGTATCTTTTTAATGAATCCAAAACATGGAGATCAGATGCCATGATGATGACATTTTGAATGGTTTTGGTATCCGAGCATGGCGGGAAAACCCAAGCTAGGGCTCAGATCTACTCGGATATGCAAAATTCGGGTGGGTTCAGCTTACAGAAAACAGAACCAGCACATCTCTATCAGAAAGTGAATTGTTTTAGTGCTGTCAGTTATGGGAATGTCTATATATTTCCAAAAGTACAGAAGTTTACATAGCTTTACACAGATTTATGGTTGGAGGTGGCAGCACCTACAGAGGTGCCAGCATTGAACTATTTAATGTATGAGGTTGGTGTTGACATGTACAGTAAATAAATGGTTAAACGCTACAAGCTGTCTCTTAACTGCATGACTCATCAACCACAATAACATCACATGTCTGTGTTATTGTGCAGGACTCAACAACTACAATAATAGCATGTCTGAGTCACCAGACGTAAAGGCCAGGCTGATTAGACAGCAGGCGCATGTTGTTTACTTTACGACTGTACAGTACCTAGCAAAAGAGAGATTGATACTTTCTCATATTTACTGCTGTTTGCCTTCTATCACTTGTATCCTGCTATTTTCACACAAAACCTTAACTGGTTTGGAGTCAATGTATGGAGTAACCTCCTTGCTCATATTTGCTATACACCTACCAACTTGTGGGCATCTGCCAATAGTGGGCATAGGGTAGGGGGGCTAAATGCAGATAAATGAGATTTAGTTTTGCATATCAAGTTTATCGATGTTACAGAATATGCCTGTGTTCAAATAACAAAATGCAGGACATATTGTGGGCAGAGGCAGAACTACCATTGGTGCAGCAGGTGCATTGCACCAGGGCCCCTGAGGTCTAAGGGGCCCACTGTTGCCTAAACCAGCAATGAGTTATCCCCTGGCCCCCTTGCAGACCATTTTGAGCAATGTCAGATGAATGGCCCACTGCAGAGAGCAGGGTGAGCCCCACTGCAGGAGGGACCTGCCCCTTACCTTAGGTAGGCAGGGCTGATCCTGTTGATAATGTCAAATATTACCTTAAAACACAAAACTATATCACTTGACTCGCTATTACCGTGGAGCCGCTATGGTCGCTAGACTTATTACACACACTACGTACTAAGTAGGCTATTGGCGTACCGAGTACCGTATTAATACTCTCTTAGCGTATCAGATGCTGTGCCATGGGCACGACGCACACGCGGCACGTACGCACACGGATTCACGCTACGTACTAAGTACGCTATTGGCGTACTGAGTAACGTATTGATACGCACTTAGCGTACCAGACGCCGTGCCATGGGTACAACGTACACGCGGCGCGGACGCACACAGATTGATATACAGTAAACCTTAAATAATGAAACAGTGTAAGGATATGCTTATACTTTAAACCTTAGCAGCCTAGTACTGCAACGATGTAATACCTTAAAACCTTAACAATGCTTATACACCTTATAGCGATTAATACGCTATGGAAGCCCTTTGCAGGAAAGTGAAAACACAACACCGGTTTGTGGTAAACCACTGGGCTTTAACACCGCAGTGGATTATTCAGAGAAAAGGGGTAAACAGATACAAGTTATACACTACAGGCTAACATGGAAATCTAACAGAATAATAGAGAATAATGGCTACAGAGAATATACATACATGGGGAATCGTTCGCAAGCGCGTCCTGGACCAGTCCTCAGCTATCAGGGAGAAAGCCTTCAGAGTCTTGTCCTGGCCAGGCAACAGTGATCTTTTCATACACAACATACATTCACAATACAATGGTCACTGTAATCTCATTGTTCATTGGACACAGGGATGTGCCTCTACATTACAGCAAAGGTCATAGGTGGATTTGAATAGGTAAGCGATGTCTTTTCCCAACTGCTCTTGTGGGTGGTATCCTCTGGATTCCCGCCGCATGTGTAATTTACAGCAAATACAGTTAATGTTCATAATCTACTTCTGTACATAACTATACGCAGGAGCAAGCGATCTTTTCTTAACTAACACCGGAATGTTACTCTTAAAATACCCTACAGCTGGATACTAGACATCACCTACCAACCTTTATCTGACCCTTCCTATCATGCAAATACAAATCTCTCTGTCCAGGAACTGTTTAAACTAACATTACTCGCTGACATGATCTAAGGGAACTATATCTACAAAATGCACTATTTGGGTTAAATATGCTATGTTCGAGTCGCACGCTACACGCTCACAAACTCCCCCGTAAATACATATATCATGCACACGAGTCGCCGGAGCGTCTCTTACGCAACTTGCGGATATGTGTACGCACGGGGGACCGGGTGCACGAGCAGCGTGCATGTGCATGAGGGGTTAATACAAGGGATATGTATTACAATATTTTTCGACTTTGACACTGTGTATGCTGGTCTGATAGAGGAGTCCTGCCACCAGGCCTGGCGCTACCCGCTCAGCAGAGTCTGCAAAGCAGGTAGGCACCGGGCATAAGAGGCGCTTTCCCTGCTCTCTCTGTGACCCTGCTGCTGCCGGATGCTACTGCGCCTGTCAGACTGTATGACAGGCAGCGGCGTCGGACGGCAGCATGAAGCTCCAGTTCACCTACTGACCTCCCCACCCCTCCCTCCCTCACAGTAGCACACACAGGAGGAGTTTCATTAACAGCCTGAAACTCAGTCCGCACAGGCTGTCGGAAGTATCCCCTCTCTGATGTTTTCTGTCCCGTTCTGGAGAACCTTTCTCCCTGCAGTGCACTCGGGTTTCTGGACCCTCCCCCTCTACATGCTGAAGCACAGGAGCTGTCTGTGTTCAGGGCAGCTTGACATTCAACAGTGAGTTTAACTCTTTGAAAACCTTGTTTTCTACAGCTGTGGCTCCCATACTAATAGATCAGGGTGTAGGCGGCACTAGACTTTGACAGACTCCCCTAGCCCGCCTTCCCTAGTCCACCTCCAATGGCGCTAGGCTGCGGTGTGAATGAGATAATGTGAAGAGGAGCCAGCGACACACCTAGGAGACAGGACCCGCGCAGACGCTGATAGGAAACACCAGTGACACACAAGACAAGTGGAGGTTGGCATTTATTATGTGTATAAGCGCCACTGTGACCATGGGCAAGTGTATAAGCGGCACTGATACCGTGGCCATTTGAATAAGCAGCACTGATTCCGTGGGCATGTGTACAAGCGGCACTGATACCGTGGGCATGTGTACAAGCGACACTGATACCGTGGGCATGTGTAAAAGCGGCACTGACACCGTGGGCATGTATGCAAGCGGCACTGATACCGTGGGCATGTGTACAAGCTGCACTGATACCATGGGCATGTATACAAGCTGCACTGATACCGTGGGCATGTGTACAAGCGGCACTGATACCGTGGGCATGTGTACAAGAGGCACTGATGCTGTGGGCATATGTACAAGCGGCACTGACACTGTGGGCATGTATACAAACGGCACTGATACCGTGGGCATGTGTACAAGCGGCACTGATATTGTGGGCATGTATACAAGCTGCACTGATAGCATGGGCATGTATACAAGCTGCACTGATACCGTGGGCATGTGTACAAGCGGCACTGATACCATGGGCATGTGTACAAGCGGCACTGATACCATGGGCATGTATACAAGCTGCACTGACACCGTGGGCATGTGGGCAAGCGGCACTGATACCATGGGCATGTATACAAGCTGCACTGATACCGTGGGCATGTGTACAAGTGGCACTGATACTGTCAGCATGTGTACAAGAGGCACTGATACCGTGGGCATGTGTACAAGCGGCATTGATACCGTCGGCATGTGTACAAGAGGCACTGATGCTGTGGGCATGTGTACAAGCGGCACTGACACTGTGGGCATGTATACAAGCGGCACTGACACCGTGGGCATGTGTACAAGCGGCACTGATACCATGGGCATGTATACAAGCTGCACTGATACCATGGGCATGTATACAAGCTGCACTGATACCGTGGGCATGTGTACAAGCGGCACTGATACCGTGGGCATGTGTACAAGAGGCACTGATGCTGTGGGCATGTGTATAAGCGGCACTGCTATCATGGGCATTATTATGTGTATAAGCAGCATTGATACCATGGGCATGTATATAAGCAGCACTGCCATCATGGGCATTATGTGTATAAGCGGCACTGATATTGTGGGCATGTGTATATGCGGCACTGCTATCATGGGCTTTATTATGAGTATAAGCAGCACTGCTACCCTTGGCATTATTATGTGTGTAAATGGCACTGCCACCGTGGGTATGTGTATAAGCGGCACTGATATTGTGTGGCCATGCCCCTTCCTTGTGATACCACACCTGTTTTTTGCAGCATGTGCCTTCAGCGTGCAACTGTTTCTTTAGACATTATGGGGGTTAGGGCACTGTAGTTTTGCAGAGGGCGCCGCACACCCTACTATCGGACCTGGCACGACTAATGGGAAGGGAGTAGGTGGCGAGGGAAATGAGTTCCACAACCTCTCCAGGACCTGAAGAAGAGGCTCTACTGTGTGTTGTAAGTAGTGTAAAATGAATCAAGAGCACTGTATGCGGTGTAATGTGAACTAGATTGTGCTACTGTGTGGCATAACATAAATTAGGGGTACAGTTGTGTAGGAACACCCCTTCTTTATGAAACCACAACCCTTTTTGTTGCATGCACCTGCAGTGGCGCGCTGTCCCTCTCTTAAGTATGGGAGAGAGGGCGCAAATTTACAATTTGCAGGGAGGTGCCAAACACCCAAGCACCGGCCCTGCCTGCCGCCTATCAGCGCTGATGATCACAGCCACTTACTGCCTCTAATTAACAGACAGCTGTACATTTTTTCTGATTTATCCTTTCTGCTTCTGTTGTAATGCCTAGTCAAAAACAAATATTGGTTCACTAATGTAATATTACTGTTATAACTAGATCCTGGTGTAATGAAGTAATTTGCTGTTTCTGGCTTCTGTGCGTAATATTCTCCAAGCAATCTAATAATATTAAACTGTTAAGGGATTTCTGTAGATCATGAATGGTACAGTACTTCATCACTACAATAAAAATAATTCCTGCTGCCCCATTTTGATTCTATTCAACCATGGTATATTTCACCAGTGGCGCAACTAGGCATTTTAGCGCTATGTGCAAGGAACGGAATTGGCGTGTCCCCCCCCCCCCCAATACAGCAGCAGTGCGCGCTGCAGGCGCGCAAAAAATTATATAGGGGCGTGGCTTTATGGGAAAGGGGCGTGGTCACAAAATAATTCAAATTCATACTACAGTGCACAGTAGTCTCTATTATTCAAATTACGCTGCACAGCAGCAACACTACACCAGGTAGAGCTCCTTTTACACATTACGGAAGACAGTGTCCCTCTTTTTACACATTACGGCTGACAGCGTCCCCCTTTTTACACATTACGGCAGACAGCGTCCCCTTTTTACACATTACGGCAGACAGCGTCCCCTTTTTTTACACATTACGGCAGACAGCGTCCCCTTTTTACACATTACGGCAGACAGCGTCCCCTTTTTACACATTACGGCAGACAGCGACCCCCTTTTTTACACTGGCTGGGGACAGGTATTAGTGAGGGACATGGGAGAAGAGGGTGTGGGTGTGAGTGGCTGGGGACAGGTATTAGTGAGTGTGAAAAATGTTGTGTATTGGATAGGTGTGTAAATCATTTACACACCTATCCAATACTAGTGGCGCACCCAGGGGGGGTTTCCGAGCACCCAGAAACCCCCCTCCCTTTTTTGCTGCATGAGTATTATTAATGGCTGCCTAGCGTCCTCTGCAGCCTGCTTTCTTCCTGGTGGCACTTGTAAGTGCTTAATAAAAGTTTACTTTATTTTAATTATAGTACATATATATCCATGTGCAATTTGTGCATACATATATAAATATGTATATACATACATACATACATATAAACACACACACATATGATATATATACATGCGTATATATACGTGTACTGTATGAGTATATATATATATATGCATGTTTAATATGCTATGTGTATATGTGTATATGTATATAAATATATACATAGGTGTATATACAGTATATATATGTGTAGATATGTAGATATATATATATATATATATATATATATACACAGACACACTAGTTTTACGGACCCAGCATATACTGGGTCACCTCAGTCTCCACCCCCGTGCTTGGCTCCACCCAGTTCTGGAAACCCCCCCCATGCAAGTCCTGCGTTTGCCACTGAATACACATACATTTTAACACTCATACCCATCCTCCCATCCCCTCCCTCTCTCCTTTTCTTCACACTCTATCAGTGGCGTGCGATGAGGTCAGTGGCTGGTGAGGCACTACAGCCATAATGTCCGCCGAATCTGCCGATGACCCCTACCGCCACCGAGCCAATGCCCGCTACTGCCCCTGAGTCGATGCCCGCTGCCACCGCCACCGGCTTACAAACTCGCCCACCATAAACTGACCCATCCCTCCGCCACTAATTTGCATCTCACTCCGATGCCGCCAATGCCCGCTGCCTGCCTCTCATCCTTGTGATATATTGTACATTTTTATAGAAAAAAAATGAGTGTTTGGTACTGGGAAGGGAGTGGGAGGAGGACATAAATGCAATTCTGTTGTCCAGGGCTTCCATTAACTTAATGGAGAAGGGTCTGAATGGGTTAAAAAATGTAAAAAAAAAAAATGTGTGAGGTCCCCCCTCCTAAGTATAACCAGCCTCGGGCTCTTTGAGCCGGTCCTGGTTGTTTAAATACTGGGGGAAAATTGGACAGGGGTTTCCCGTATTTAGACAACCAGCACCGGGCTCTTAGTCCGGTCCTGGTTCCAAAAATACGGGGGACAAAAGATGTAGGGGTCCCCCGTATTTTTAAAACCAGCACCGGGCTCCACTAGCCAGGGACATAATGCCACAGCCGGGGGACACATTTACGTAGGTCCCTGCGGCCGTGGCATTACCCCCCCAACTAGTCACCCCTGGCCGGGGTTCCCTGGAGGAGTGGGGACCCCTTAAATCAAGGGGTCCCCCCCCTCCAGGCACCCAAGGGCCAGGGGTGAAGCCCGAGGCTGTCCCCAGCACCCCTGGGCGGTGGGTGCCAGGCTGATAGTCATGAGTGTTAAAAAAGAATATTGTTTTTTGTCGTGGAACTACAAGGCCCAGAAAGCCTCCCCCGCTTGCTGGTACTTGGAGAACCTCAAGTACCAGCATTCAGGGAAATAACGGGCTCGCTGGTACTTGTAGTTCTACAACAAAAAAAATACCCAAATAAAAACACAACACACACACCGTGAAAGTAAAATTTTATTATAACACACGTACACACTCACACATACTTACCTACATCCCACGCCGAGAATCACGTCCACTTGTCCAGTAGAATCCTATAGCGGACCTGTAAAAATGAGAGATTACTTACCTACATTCCACGCCGAGAATCACGTCCACTTGAATCCAACAGTGGGACCTGTAAAAGTGAATGAAAATAAGGAGTTACAGAGGGGGGAAAAGGGAGAGAGAGAGAGAGAGAGAGAGAGAGAGAGAGAGAGAGAGAGAGAGAGAGAGAAAACCAAACACATACCTGCTGCTGTTGTCTGCGGACGGACCAGCCGCCCGGAGAGAGGCGCACACAGTACAAGCAGTCAGCGGGAGGGGAGGACGGAGCCGCCGGACTCTGGCAGCTGTCAGGTGCCTGTGTGCGGGAGGGGGGGACGGGGCCAGCGGAGCATAACAGGGGAGAGCAGCAGTCACTGCAGACCCACCGCTGCTGCTGCTCCCCTCCCAACTTCTGCCTCCCGTCGCGTCTTGGTGATTGGACAGCGGATCCAGTGCTGGATCCGCAGTCCAATCACAGCTGCCTCGCTGACATGGGGGTGGTGTCCCTGTCAGCGAGGCACTTTTTTCAGTGCCGCTTTGCCATTGTATTTCAATGGGCTTTTACAGCCCGATGCTAGGCTCCGCCCCCCGCTCTCTCCCCGTTCCTATTCTGTATGGGAGGCACTGCTAACAGTGCCTCCCAAAGTAATTTCACCCCCCAAAAAATATGCCATTACATAAGGAAGATACTTATGACATAGAATATGTGTCATAAGTATCTTCTATGTATTCTTTTACTAATTAATCTATTCTTTTACTAATTAATCACAGGGGAGGCACTGCCTCCCCTGACTGCACGTCCCTGCACTCTATCCATTCTGTTCCTTGTGCTTTCTTCCGTTACCAACCCCCCCCCCCCCCCAGTTTCCCCCTTCTCTGAGCTGCCCTGTATCTTATCACATGCTGCACTTTACATACCCCCCACACTTCCTCCATCTTCCCTCTCTCCTTTTCTTCACCCTCTATCCATTCTGTATCTTCTGCTTCCTTCTGTTACCTTCTTCGATTCTCACCTCTCCCCCCACCCTAATTTTCCCCTTTCTATCTGCTATGTATCTTATCCTTTATACCATTACCATACCCCTCCCCTCCTCCCCCCCAGTTTTCCCCTTTCTATCTGCTCTGTATCTTATCCTTTATACAATTATCATACCCATCCCCCCGACCCCGTTGAGCGCGGCACAACTATGATTTTTGTTAACTGACCGGTTGCCTTCAGCAGCACCAGTCACTCTCCGTCCCCGCTGATATGTGCGCCTCGCAGAGACGCTGAGGCCGGAAAGGGGGTAGTAGATGGGGCGGAGGACGCTGTCGGGCAGCTGCAGCACTGCCCGTATAACTGTATGTAAGACAGTTATAATGTGCGGTGCGCATAGGAGCGGGAGCTGCTAGCAGTGGTAGCGTTGGGGCAGCCGCAGCAGGATGGGACAGCAGTGTGGCCCTGTGGGTGCTGCCGGACGGTCCTCTGCCCAGAGCGCATATGCGCTGTGTGCAAGGCACCGCCGGCACACCGCTAGTTAAGGCTCTGTATTTCACCTAAACTAACTGTTCACTGCTATGCAAAAGGAAGCAAAGGTGTATGTATCAGATTCAGAACTAGAAAGGTTAGCTGACATGAAAGATGAGAGTATTTGTCAATATATGTCAAATTTAAAGTACGGTTAGATGGATCAAATTCTACAACTGCAGAGTGATAGAGGGAAAGAGCCACTGCAGACTAATACATACAGTACTTTACTGAGTATTATGGGAATAGGCATGGAAACAGAGATCTCATTGAATCACCCAATAGCTGCCTCCTTTGAAGTTTTGCATGTCAGAGACTTGTGAATTCAGTACAATCATAGCTATGTTGTACACACCTGAATGAGCCGTCCTGTCAAATATTAACTATTCATCTATTCACAGAAACACTTTCCCTCTTTCTTTCTTATTTGACCTTGCTGGCCTCTCCCATATGTCCTATTACAGTATCATAGCACTTTCTTTTTCCGGTCTCCAGTTTCACTGCGTTTTTAAAGGAGAGGAAGATGCCCCACTGTGCCAAGACCTCTCCAGAGTGCCAATCTATTATGCTAAGTCTTCCAGTAAGTGATGTTCAGCAGGAGTTAGATGCCAGAGATAATTTAACATTCCATCCTTCCCTGCATGTGAAGCAATTACAATGTCCTCTGTGTTACCATTTGACAAGGGCTAATTTGAAGGTCAGAGGTCTTGCCACCTTCACTTAATACAAACATCCCCTCAAAACATTGTAAAAGCTAGAAAGAAAAAAAAAAGCAAGGTTTTGCTCAATAAAAACAGATCTCTGCAAAATTTGAAACCGACATTGAGGAATAATTATTAACATTTAAAGGTGCAAATATGCACAGGAATTGCACCAGCAAATCATATATCAGCTTTCATTTGCCTTATGCATTTTTTTTTTCCAATAAATTTTTATTGTTTTATGGTGTAATAACAAGGCAAATAAGACAGCATTCTTAGTTCAATCAATAATACAAGGAAACACAATCCATGAGGTGTAGACATTAACAGTTAAGCCTAGACAATATGGCCAGATATGAATAAACTCAATGTCCAGGTTAATAACTCTCGTCCGAGGT